>NW_022589784.1:3675868-3735760 GCF_004348235.1 Phoca vitulina | reverse complement strand
CCACAGACCGGGGGCGGGGGTGGGGGCAGTGGGTGAGCCACAGACTAGGGGCGGGGGGGGCCGGTGAGCCATGGACCGGAGGTGGGGGTGGCGGGTGAGGCACAGACGAGGGGCGGGGGGGGCAGGTGAGCCACAGACCAGGGGCGGGAGTGGGGGCGGTGGGTCAGCCACAGACGGGGTTTGGGGGTGGCCAGGTGAGCCACGGACCAGGGGTGGGGGGCCAGTGAGCCACGGACCAGGGGTGGGGGGCCGGTGAGCCACAGACCAGGGCGGGGGTCGGGACTCAGGCCAGGCTGACCGCAGCTGCCGTCTCCTCCGCAGGAGAAATGTCACCAGTACTGGCCGGCCGAGCGCTCCGCCCGCTACCAGTACTTTGTGGTGGATCCGATGGCGGAATACAACATGCCTCAGTATATCCTGCGGGAGTTCAAGGTCACGGACGCCCGGGTGAGTGTGGGGAGGGATCGCTGGGAGATTCTGGAATCCTGGTCCTGCTGCTCAGAACCTCATGATCTGGACAGGGCTTCCCTAGTTGGGGGTAGAAGCAAAGGCCCGGGGGTAGGAATAAGCAGTGGGGGTTGGGTTGTCAAAGTGGCCCAATCCCTCCAGCACCAAACAGGCGGGAGAGAGCACTGCGTCCCGGTGCTGATCCCACAGTGTCCCCCCGGGAGCATGTGCGGCACCCCTCGCTAGGGAGCAAGGTCCAAGGGGATGGTGTAAGAGGGCGTGAGCGGGGCGTTCCCTGTGGAGGACGGCGTGGCAGCGCTGCAAGCGGGGTGGGGGAGACGTGACAGAGGGTGCAGGGGCTGGGCCGTGGAGCCGTGGGCTGGAAGAGGGTCTTGAATAGCGGGGTTGGGTCGCAGCACGCAGCGGGGAGAGGGGAACGAAGGGTAGGCGGTGTTGGCAGGTGAGGATTCTGTGGAGAAGGGGGTGGTCTGCCGGCAGCTGGTGGAGACTGGCAGTGGCAGGTGGCCCAGTGGGAAGACAAAGGATCACTCTGAGGTGGGAGAGGGGGCGGGTCAGTCATGACGTTGCCAGTGGGTGGCGAAGCCCGATGAACCACCAGTGTGGCTGGTCATGGCGCTTGACTGGTGCAAGACGGTGCCGTTGGATTGGTCGGACGTGGGACTGGAGAATCCGTGGATGGTGCTGGTGGACGTGGTGGAGGGAGACAAGCATGGACAGTGTCGGGTTGGAGGCAGGCGGGATTGGAGAGTGAATGCAGGTGACAGAGGGTGGAGAATGCCCGCAGAGCGTGGTCCCCCAGGTTGGCAAAGGGGGAGGTGTTCTCAGCCCCGGGCGGGGGAAGAGGAGCTGGGAGAAGGGCAAGCGTTTGGCCCGTGGCGGGTGAGAAAATCCATGGAAAACGACTTTGGGTAGCAGAGAATGACGAGCGTTCGTTGACCAATGCTACTCGTGCCGTTGATGGTACCAGATCGAGGAAGGCGGGAATGGAGGCCGTCAGGGTGAGGGGGTATCGCTGGATGGCACCATTTGGGTGGAGAGAGCATGACTGGGAACCCAGAGGGTGAGGGAAGGATGGAGGAGGTCCGTGGAAGACCGTGCCCACAGATGGCGAGGGTGAAGGCTTACTAGTGATGAACTGCGGGAAATGGGCCATTGGGTCGCCATGGCTGGAGCCCGGCAGAGAGCGACGGCGTTGACTGGCACTGCTGGGGAGTGGGAAGAGGGGATGGAGAAAGTCCGTGGAAGGTGGGTGGTGGCGGCCACGGATTAGTTACCGGCCATGGGTGGTGAGAGGCGGGATGATGGTGTCGGTTGGTGCTTTTTAAGTGACAGACGAGAGTGAGTAATGGGTGGACAGTGGACAACGGCGTGGTGTTGGGTGGTGAAGGGTGGAAGGTGATGGAATGGCATGGAGCTCCGGATGGTAGAGTGGAGGAGGATGCAGGAGCATGGCAGCAGAGAATGGCACTGAGAAGGGCAGGTGTCGGGTGCCCCGCAGGATGGTGGCCAACGGTGGTGTTGGATGTCACTTTGGCTGCGGCGGATGGCACCGGACATGTGGACTGGCGGGCGGTGGGCGCTGGCATATAAGATGGCATCGTTGCTAGATGCAGAGGTTGGTGGATGGGGAGGAGCGTGGCGTTGGCACCCTTAGATGCTGACAGACAGCGAGTCCCCAGGGCAGGTGGCAGGAAACGGGGCTGAAGACGGGGAATGCTGGAGGGTGGTGTTGGCTGGAGACAGAAGATGGGACGGGAGGCCGGCCCGGGCGGGAAACCAGCCATGACCGCCGCTGGTCTCCTTCCAGGATGGCCAGTCCCGGACGGTCCGGCAGTTCCAGTTCACGGACTGGCCGGAACAGGGCGTGCCAAAGTCAGGGGAGGGCTTCATTGACTTCATCGGCCAAGTGCACAAGACCAAGGAACAGTTCGGCCAGGACGGCCCCATCTCCGTCCACTGCAGGTGAGCTGTCCCTCAAGCCCAGCTGGGGTAACTGAGGCCCAGCGAGCATGGCCTCGAGCCTCCCCCAGGCTCGCGAGTTTGGGCTCTCTTCGTGCCTGAGGAGTCGGGCAGTCCCAGGGGGCTGTCCGGAGCACCCAGCCCTGAACGGCTGTGCTCGCCCCCAACAGTGCCGGCGTGGGCAGGACGGGCGTCTTCATCACGCTCAGCATCGTGCTGGAGCGCATGCGGTATGAGGGCGTGGTGGACATCTTCCAGACGGTGAAGATGCTGCGGACCCAGAGGCCAGCCATGGTGCAGACGGAGGTGAGAGCCGCGTGCGGGGCCCCGGCTGCCAGGCCCCACACCTCTGCCCCCCTGAGCCTCAGTTTCCTCTTCTGTGAGATGGGCGCAGTCCACCTCGACTCCGGGTTGTCGCGGGCAGAAGTTCTTCGACAGCCATTTAGGGCCAGAGGGGGATTAGTTCTACCTTTTGACCCAAGAGTAGAGTGAAATCCAGAGCCGAGAAGCAGCCCACAGAGTGGGCAGAGAGGCGTCCGTCTCAGTTCCAAAGTCACAGCAAGTTCATGGCTCAGCCAGGACCCTGACACGGGCCAGAGTTCCGGAAATCCACCCCGCCCCCAGATGGGGAAAGTGAGGCCCAGAGCTAGAAGGGACTTCCCTGGGATCACGTGGTGGGCATTCCAAGTGTCCTCAAGGCTGTCCCTTTCCGTCACTTGGGAGGCAAAGCTGGAGTCGGACCCCCAGCCCTGAGGGCCCTGCTGCAGGGGGAGGGGGCTTCCAGGCAGGTAGAGGGGAGGCCGTTCTGGGGCCAGAGCCCAGCCTGTGTGGCACCGCCCCTGTAAGAACCAGGCAGCGGGCCGGCTCCTGAGGGCGATGGGGGCCCCCGGGAGGCCACAGGGCAGCGGAGGCCCTGACCGAGCCCCCGCCCCCTCCCTCCCGCAGGACGAGTACCAGTTCTGTTACCAGGCCGCGCTCGAGTACCTCGGGAGCTTTGACCACTATGCAACCTAAAGCCATGGTCGCCGCCGGCCAGACTCCACCGGCCCCGGATGCCTCTGCCCCTGCCGGGTGGGCCCCCGGAGGCCTGGACCCCCGGCCAGGGCGGGAGGAGGGAGCGGCCACGTGTCTGCACGGCCTCCAGGAGCAATGCGGCCCCCCGAGCCCCCCGTGCAGGGCCCAGCAGCCTCCCTGGCACCGGCAGCCGCCTTCCGAAACTTGGCACATTCCTCATTTCCTTCCAATTCCAAACGAGAGATTCCTGGGGGGGGGGGGGGGGGGCAGTGAGCAAACAGGGGTTCTCCCCGGAACCAGAGGAGGGCAGGGCCGTGCGCTTGAGCCCCAGTCCTCCCCCCCCCCGGGGGGGCCCTCCTGGTCTGCAGCCTGCGGGGCGCCGCCGGGCCGGGGGTGCAAAATTCAGCTTTCTTTTCAGACTCCGTGTAACTGTATCCAGTGACATTTCTTTTTTTAAATAGTGTATTTTTTTTTTCATTTTTTTTTTAAAGAAGAAACAAACCGAAAAAGGAAAAAAAAAAAAAAAAAGACTCGCCAGTCAACAAATTTAAAAAGAACTTTGCTTATTCCTGTTCCGTTCACAGACAAGTCTATTTTTTCACCGCAGAGAACGCTCTCGCGAGGCGGTTGCGTTGGCAGGTGCGCGGGCCCGCGACCCGCCCCTGGCGGCCTGGCTTCCTCCCGCCGCTGTCCTCGGAAGGTGTGCCTCGCTCAAGAACAGGAGGCCCTTGTGCTCCTGGTTTCTTCCCTTTTTTTTTGCATTTTTCTTTTTTTCTTTTTTTTCCTTTTTTAATTCTGAAACATATCAAGGACCGGTCTGAGGGTGGGGCGGTGCGGGGGGGGGGGACAGGGGCTTCTGGCCCACCAGCGTCAGGTTCAAAAACCCACTGGTGTGGGTGCTACCGCCGAGGAGAGGGCAGTGACCCCCACCCCGAACCCCGCCGCCTGAGCCCCCCCAATCTCCCGCCCCCGAGGAGGAGGACTGAACAAAACAGGGGGTCCCGCTTCTTCCGGGAGAGAGAGGCCATGTTCTGCTCGGATCAGGGACCCTTTCCCCCTGGGACTATGGGACAGTTTTGGGGCAGAAGCAGAAGGATGGGATTCCCCACCCCCACCCCTGAGCAAGTGAGTTTTTCTCTTTGTACAAGAGCAGATCTGCCGTTTGCTTTCAACACTGTTTATTCAAACGGAAGCAGCTGGGTGGTTTTCCCACCTCTGCGTATGTAGATATATCGACTTTGTATTAAAGGAAGATCGTCTGACCCCGGCCGGTGGTGGAGTATTTGTCATGCCCCCATCCATCCCTGGGGCGTGCGGGCGCCTGCAGGGCTCGTGCGATCTCGTTCCCTCGGGTACACAGTCTGGTAAGGAAAGTGGCCCAGAGAGGTGGTGTTGCTTGTCCGAGATCACACAGGGCCTGAGGGGCCATAGTGGGATTGGAGCCCAGAACCGAGGCTCTGGTCCTCCAGGGGCCGCCTCACGTCCTCAGTGATAATTGTGACCGTGGCTGGCCATCTGCCGTGGGCCACCTCTCTGAGGTGTGGGAGTCATCAGCCCAAGCTACAGGTAAGGAACCCAAAGCTCAGGGGCGGCCACCATGGAGTCACACAGTGGGTTTGAAGCGGGGCTGGGATTCACGCCCTGGTCAGTCTCCTCCATGGCCAAGGGGGTCGGTGATGGAGCGGAGTCCACAGAGGGAAGCACGGGGTTGGAGCCGCTATTCTTCCCAAGCTGGAGGTCACCCGGTGAGTGGATCCAGACGCCGCGCCAGTCAGACGCTGGGGCACGAAGGGGGAGCCGAGTCTCTTCCTGCTCCGACCCAGGTGCTAGATAGGGGTTGAGCAGTCCCTCCCACGGTCACAGAGAAGCTCCAGGGACAAGAGGGGGAGGTCTTAGGCCAGGGGCCCCACTTAGGAAGGGTGGGGCCACCCATTTGAGAAACCATCAGATCCAGGAGGCAGAAGGTATATATAAAAGGTGCCACGAATAAGCTTAGTTAAATAGATTGATCAAATCCTATATCCCCTACCCCCAGAGTTCTCAAACAGGAAACATTTCTACAGATCCGCAATGGCGATCTCCACAAATCCCAAGAAACCAATAGTAGATAAGATAACCAGACCTTGGCCCCAAGGAGTAGATTCTGTGATAAAAAGTTAGCCGTCTCAAAGAAGGGCCTATGGTGGGAAATTTTAAAGCACTTTTCCTAAATAAGGCAAAGGTTAAAGAAGGAATCAACATAGAAATTACAAAGCCTTTGAAACTGAGCGATTGATTCAGTGAGTTTGTTACGTCGTGAAATCTGTGGGACGCGGACAGAGGGGTACCCAGAGAAACATGTACAGCCTCGAACACGCTGAAAACAAGGAATTCTGAAAAATAAGTGAGCTTAAGAAATACTTGAACTAGGCTTTCAATTCAGTTAACTAGAGAAGAACAGAATCTAAATAAAAAAAAGATAAAAGTTGGATCTAACTCTGGACAGTTTTGAGGTTATTCTTTTGTATTAACAAAACGAAAAACTTTTTGAAAACACCAAAAGTAGATAAATCATTGGTTAAGTACAATCAAGAAATGAGAGTAACCAGGAAGGTGAGAATTAATTACAGACAAGCATTTTTTTTTTTTAATTGTGTATCAGGGGAGCCGAGGAGAAGCAGGGGAGCTGGGGGGGAGGTGATGGAGGTGGTGTGGGAGGTGTCCCTGTCCCACTGCAGGAGGGATGGGGGTGGGGGAGGACAGACCTTAAAGGAAGAAAGATTAAGAAGCACGCGGGACACTGAGCAGCTCCTGAGCTCTGACAAGTAGGGAGGAGGGATCTTTTTAGTAACAGATTGTGGGACAAAAGGGACAGGACTCTCAGGTTATTATTTTTTTTTTAAAGATTTTTATTCATTTGAGAGAGTGAGCGAGCAAGAGAACACGAGTGGGGGAGGGCAAAGGGAGAGGGAGAAGCAGACTCCCCACTGAGCAGGGAGCCCGACGTAGGGCTTGATCCCAGAACCCCGGGATCATGACCTGAGCCGAAGGCAGATGCTTAACCAACTGAGCCACCCAGGTGCCCCCAGAACAGTCCGATTCTAACCCAAACCTGGTCTTACCTGAATCATGCAGGTCTTACTTGACCAAGACTGCTCTGCCCTCAAAGAACCCAGCCCTCAAAACCCCTCTAAGGAAGCATCTCTTTTTTCCCTTCCTTGGTCTCCCGAGCCATTGAAGCAGAAGCGTCTAAATAGGGTCTACCTTCCCCTCCTAACTGGAAACTGGACAAGGAGGATCTTCAGGGAAAGTTAATGTGTCTGACCCTCAGCTTTGGGGCTCAGCCCTTGAGATGCTCATGCTTATGATTGGTGGTAGGTGACAGTGAGTAGGGATTGATCTGAAGACTTCTGGGAAACTGAGGACCTTAGGGAATTGCCTCAACCCACAGACATGATCACCGAGATGGCATCTCCAGTCGCCTTGGCCCTTACCACAGGATACCATAGCATCCACCCCCGTTCATTGAGCACTTACTGTATGCTCGGCTCATGGAGTCTCATTTAATCCAACAATGCACCGGTGGACAGATAAGGAAACTGAGGCTCAAACAATTCAGGTCCCTCACCCAGGATCACACAGACAGTAAGTGGTGGAAACAGGACACGGAGCCGAGTTTGCCCATTTCCCAACTGCCCATGGCCACCCTCACCCACACAGAGCAGCCCCAGGCTGGAAGGGACAGAGCCTAGAGCAGAGCCCATCACCAAGCCCATCACCAAGGGGCCAAAGCGTTCTAGGGCTCTGGCGCCGGGGGGTGGGGTGGGGTGGGAGGGCGATACACACTGTGTCCGAAACACCACCACCTTAAACTGTTTAAAGCAAAAACATCCCTGAGAAAGAAATAGCTCAAACCACAGCAGTACAGGGGATTGAACCGAACTCAGGAATGCAAAGATCAAGCTGACGAAACAATGAGGATCTCGGGACGATTCACGCAACGGCAAACGGGACCAGATCCACACATACGGGACTGTGTACCCAGCAAACAAGGAGTGTACATTGTGTCCAAACACTTGGAGCCATCACAAAACCAGACCCTGTGTGGGGCCATAAAGGCGAGCACAACATTCAGACCTCACGCACTAGCCCCAACGCAATTCAAATTATGAATCAGTGTTGATCTGTAGTTCCTCAAGTCCACGGAGTCGGGAGAATTTAAATAGGCGTGAAAGGTAAATCATACCTCAAGTACAAGATATTTAGGGCTGGATGATGAGCCCATTGCAAATGAAAAGCAAAAATGTACTCCGAGGTCAATTTAAAGTCTAAAATGCATTTATGGGGGGAGGGAGATCACTGAATATAAATGGAATAAGCAGCCAAAGAAGGACTCAGAGGGAAATATGTAGCCTTTATATAAACTTATGAGGAAAATAACTGAAAATAAACTAGGTAAGATTTCACCTTGATCATCCACAAAAAAAAGACCAACCCAAGGAAATTCTAGGGAAAATATTAAGAAAATCAGAAATTAGGGGTACCTGGGTGGCTCAGTCAGTTAAGCCTCTGACTCTTGGTTTTGGCTCAGGTCATGATCTGGGGGTCCCGGGATTGAGCCCCGCGTAGGGCTCCCTGCTCAGCGAGGAGTCTGCTTCTCCCTCTCCCTCTGCCCCTCCTCCCACTCACGAGCTCTCTCTCTCTCTCCCTAAAATAAATAAATCTTTTTTTAAAAAAGAAAATCAAATTAATAAATGGGGAACTACAGCAGCAACCAACACAAAATAATATAAAAAGCTGGATCTTTGGAAACACCCATAGAAAGAGGCAGACCTTTGGCAGAAAAACCATAGATACAAATAAACAACGGTAGAGGTGACGGGGGACCAACTCCTTTTGCAGGGGAGACATTTTAAAGCATGAGCATATACCACGTATGTACGACTTTATGCCACTAAATGCATGAAATGATAAAATAGAAAGAACCTGAGATAATAAATATCAAAATCAAAACGAAGCCACAAAAAAGTGAATCATCTTCGGAAATACTGAAATGATGGGCAAAGATCTATTCCCCATACAAGGCACCTTCCCAGATGGTTTTTCAGATGAGTGAGTTTTGCCAACTCTTCAAGGAAGAGAAGATTTGCATCTTTTATAAACTATGTCAGCTTATAAAAATATAGTACTCAAACTACAACAACACCCGAGGAAAAACAATAAGACATCCCGCTGATGTGCCCAGAAGCAAAAATGCTAAGAAAATACTGGCAAATCTAGCATCTTTTTAAAAGAATAGGATGTTATGAGTCAGTAGGGAAGGAGATAGAAAATCTACTAAAACCAGAGTGAGAATCAATTGCTCCTTCGGAGAACAATTTGACAGTATCCAGTAAGTTGAAGATGTTCCCAACTTGACTCAACAATCCCGCTGCTGGATACAATCCTGCTGCTGGGTATGTATCTTATAAACACCGTAGCAGGGTGGCTGTGAAGGCCTGTACAGGTTTGTCCATAGTGAGATTGTGTTTTTTTTTTTTTAGATTTTATTTATTTGGGATGTCTGGGTGGCTCAGTCAGTTAAGCATCTGCCTTTGGCTCAGGTCATGATCTCGGGGTCCTGGGATCGAACCCCACGTGGGGCTCCCTGCTCAGCGGAGAGCCTGCTTCTTCCTCTCCCTCTGCCTCTCGCCCCGCTCATGCTCTCTCTCTCAAATAAACAAATAAAATCTTAAAAAAAAAAAAGATTTTATTTATTTGAGAGAGAGAGAGAGAGCACGAGCCAGGGGGGTGGGGGAGGGGGATGCAGGGCAAAGGGAGAGGGAGAAGCAGGCTTCCCGCCGAGCAGGGAGCCCCACATGGGGCTCCATCCCAGGACCCCGAGATCATGACCTGAGCCAAAGGCAGATGCTTAACCAACTGAGCCACCCAGGCGCCCTGAGATTGTAGTTTTTAAAATGCATATATAATACATATATTATAAATAAAAAATATATATATATATAATTGAAACCAGTTTTTTTTTAATTTTATAAAAATTGGAACCAACGTAAACATCCATCAGCAGCAGAATTATAAAGAAGTATGGTAAGCCATACAATGGAATACTACACAGCAGCAAATATGAAGCAATTAGAACAATGCACCACAACGTGAATGAATCTCAGAATTAACTCTGAGCAAAACAAGCAGACCACAGGAAGAAATATTAGTGTAATTTCATTAACACTAACACGGAACATTTTAAAACACATAAAGCAAATATATATTAGTCAGGGATAACCACATACCAGCAAATATATAAAAACTCATCTATAGACACCTGGGTGGCTCAGTTAACTGTCTGCCTTTGGCTCAGGTCATGATCTTGGGGTCCTGGAATCAAGCTCCATGTTGGGCTCCCTGTTCAGCAGGGAGTCTGTTTCTCCCTCTGCTCCTCCTCACCCCACTCCCCCTCTCAAATAAATAGATAGATAAATAAATAAATAAATAAATAAATAAATAAATAAATAAATCTTTACCAAAAAAACCTCATCTATATGGCAATACTACCCGAAGCAATCTACTGATTGAATGCAATCCCTATAAAAATCCCAAAGATCTTTTTTGCAGAAATGGCAAAGTCAAGTCTCAATTTCTTTTGGAATTGCAAAGGGCCCAGAATAAACAACACAATCTTGAAATAGAACAATAAATTTAGAGGACTCACATTTCCTGATTTCAAAACTTACACTAACCAAAATACTGTGATACTGGCATAAGCATAGACATATAAATCAGTGGAATAGAATTGAGAATCTAGAAAACCCATACATCTATGACCAATAGATTTTCTACAAGGGTGTCAAGACCATTCAATGAAGAATGAACAGTCTTCTTTTTTAAATTTATTTATCTTTTTAGAGAGAGAGAACGGGGAAGGGGGCCAGAAGAAGAGGGAGAGAGAATCTTAAGCAGACTCTGCACTGAGCACAGAGCCCAAAGTGGGGCTGGATCTCACAACCCTGAGATCACAACCTGAGCCAAAACCAAGAGTCGGTCACTTAACCAACTGTGCCACCCAGGTGCCCCAAAGAATGAACAGTCTTAAATAAATGGTGCTGGGACACCTGGAAATCCACATACAAAAGAATGAAATTTGGGGGACACCTGGGTGGCTCAGTTGGTTAAGCGCCTGCCTTTGGCTCAGGTCATGATCCCAGGGTCCTGGGATGGAGCCCCGCATCGGGCTCCCTGCTCAGCGGGAGCCTGCTTCTCCCTCTCCCACTCCCCCTGCTTGTGTTCCCTCTCTGACTGTCTTTCTCTCTGTCAAATAAATAAACAAAATCTTAAAAAAAAAAAAAATGAATGAAATTTGAGCATCTACCTCACACCATATCCAAAAATTAACTCAAAATGGCTCAAAGACCCAAATGTAAGAGGTAAACTATGAAACTCTAAAAACTCATTTATAAACAAATGCAGGATAATTGCTCCCTTTCAGCTGGAGAAAGGAAAATTCAGCTAAGGGTATATAGGTACATCCAACTATGTGTAGTGTTTTACTTTTTAAATTAGGTAAGGATATGCTATTATATCACTTTTGCAATATCAGGAATAATAAAAAATAAATCTATCAGTGGAAAAAGGGAGAAATATCACCCCAAAGCATCAGATTTAAAAAATAAACAATTTTTCTAACTTGATAACTTGATAATGTTGAAATTTTAGAAGAGGAGTTGGCAAAATATATATTTTTTTAAATTTATTTATTTGACAGAGAGATAGCACAAGTAGGCAGAGCGGCAGGCAGAGGGAGAGGGAGAAGCAGGCTCTCTGCTGAGCAGGGAGCCCGATGCGGGGCTCGATCCCAGGAGCCTGCGATCATGACCTGAGCCGAAGGCAGACACTTAACCGACTGAGCCACCCAGGCGCCCCTTGGCAAAATATTTTTGTAAAGAACCTCACATAAATATTTTAGGCTTTGCAGACTAGAAGGTCTCAGTGCAACTAGTCAGCTGGGCTAATATGGCATTGAAGCAGTCACAGACAAAAGGAATGGGCATGGCTGTGTTCTAATAAAATGTGATTTACAAAAATGGGTGGTGGGCTGGCTTTGGCCCACAGGCCATAATTTAGAAACATGTCAATCCCAAATTTACAAACATGTCCATCGTATTCAGAAATGAGGCAAGGAATATCCATTACCATAACAATTATTTCATGTAATACTAGAGACCCCAGCCAATGCAATAAGACAAGAACAAGAAATGAGGTACAAGTACGAAAAAGAAAAAGATGAAGTTTTAATATTGCCAAAGATATGATTGTCTACCTAGACAACTCCAAAGAATCATCTTAAATTGTATTAGAAACAATAAGGAAATCCAACAAAATACTGATTATGAAGCCACCATAAAAAGTCACTGGCCTATTTCTGAAGTTGGTGCAGCTCAACTAAGACTTCCAGCCACAGATAGTTCTGATCCAATATCTTATCAGCTGCTCAGCATGCTCGTATTTAGACCTTTACGACCATATACCCACAGGCCAGAAGAAAAGTAATTTTCCATATAAAAGAGAGGTCCACCATGCTCCCACACTTGGCGTTTGAAACTGACTCTCTATGCAAAGTCAGGCAGAATTCACTGCTTCTTCTCTACCCTTTGTGGGTAGCCAGTTAGCCTTCTCTCTCTGGGTTGCAAGTACTTGTTTGAAAGAAGGGATTTTTTTTAAGTCATTGTGTCGTATCACTAGGATGTGCACAAGTATTACCTGGCATGAAGTTAGCTGTGAGATAGATGCTTCAGGAAAGAAGGAAGCAAGGCAGGAAATTAATATTGACAACAACAATAATTAAGTTAGTGGGTGAAAAAAAATGGATGTAAAACAGGATATTTGCAGAGTCTCAAAGTATCTACACACAAGATGCCTTTTAGTTACAAAGGGAAAAGAAAGAACTTTACAGTGGGGATGCCTGGCCAACAAGACCTTAACCAAGTGGTCAAAATCAATGCCCCCCAGTGATGAGACATACCGACATCACATGCCTCCTGATACACCACACTAAGAAGGACACAGTATCATTTCTGTGATATTCTTGCCCCCAAAGGCACCATCTCAATCTAATCATGAGTAAACACCAGGCAGACTCAAGTCGAGGGACTTTCTACAACATAACTGACCAGTACCTCTTAGAGTGTCAAGACTATGAAAGACCAAAGAATGAAGATCTGTCACAGACCAGAGGAGACTAAGGTAGCATGATGACTAAATGCAACTCGGGGTTCTGGACTGAATTCTGGACCAGAAAGAGGACATGAGAGGCAAAACTGCTTAAATTTGAATAAAGAGGGATGCCTGGGAGGCTCAGTCAGTTACACGTCTGCCTTTGGCTCAGGTCATGATCCCAGAGTCCTGGGATTGAGTCCTGCATCGGGCTCCCTGCTCAGCGGGGAGCCTGCTTCTCCCTCTGCCTGCCGCTCCCCCTGCTTGTGCTCTCTCTCTCAAATAAATAAAATCTTTAAAAAAAATTTTTGAATGAAGTCTGTAGATTAGTTACTGGTATAGTATTGATGTTAATTTCTTGGTTTCAGTCAATGTACTGTTTATGTAAGATGCTAACATTAGGAGAGGCTGAGTGAAGACTACACAGGAACTCTCTACTATTCTAGTAATTTCTTTGTGGGTATAAAACTATTTCAAAATAAATAGTTATAATTTTTACTGAATTATAATTCACATACAATATTAAATTAACTTCAGATGTACATGATAGTGATCTGATGTTTTTATACATGATGAAATAGTCACCACAGGGGCGCCTGGGGCCTTTGGATCAGGTCATGATCCCAGGGTCCTGGGGTCGAGCCCTGCATCAGGCTCCCTGCTCGGCAGGAGGCCTGCTTCTCCCTCTCCCACTCCCCCTGCTGTGTTCCCTCTCTCGCAGTGTCTCTCTGTCAAATGAATTTTAAAAATCTTAAAAAAAAAAATAGTCACCACAATTGGATCAGAACTATTAACATCTACCACCATATAAAGTCATTTTTTTTTTAGATTTTATTTATTTATTTGAGAGAGTATGAGCGAAGGGAGGAGCAGAGGGGGAGGGAGAGGGACAAGCAGATTCTGTGCTGAGCATGGAGCCTGATGTGGGGCTCGATCCCAGGACCCTGAGATCATGACCTTAGCCAAAGTCAAGAGTCAGATGCTCAACCAACTGAGCCACCCAGGTGCCCCCACCATATAAAGTTATTACAGTATTATGACTACATTCCCTATGCTGTACATTATATCCCCCATGATTTATTTATTGTATAACTGGAAGTTTGTGCCTCTTAATCTCCTGCACCTATTTCACCCATCAGCCCCCACCCCTCTCCCCTCTAGCAACCAACAGTTTGTTCTCTATGAGTCTGTTTCTGTTTTATTTTATAGAGTCCACATATAAGTGACATCATATAGTATTTGTCTTTCTATGATTTAATTCACTTAGCATAATACCCTCTAGGTCTATCCATGTTGTCACAAATGGCAAGACTTCATTCCCTTTTATGGCTGAGTAATATTCCACCATACACATGCACCACACCTTCTTTATCCATGCCTCATCACTGGACATTTAGGTTGCTTCCATATCTTGGCTCTTGTAAATAATGCTGCTGTGCACATAGGCGTGCATGTATCTTTTCAAATGAATGTTTTTGTGTTCCTCAAACACTGAGAAGTGGGATTGCTGAATCATATGGTGGTTCTATTTTTAATTTTTTAGGAACCCCTATACTGTTTTCTATGGAGGCTGTACCAATTTACATTCCCATGCTTGAGGTTCCCCTTCCCCACATGCTCACCAACACTTGTTATTTCTTGTGTTGTTGATTCTAGCCCTTCTGACAGGTATGAGGTGATATCTCACTGTGGTTTTGATTTGCATTTCCCTGATGATGAGTGACGTTGAGCATCTTTTCATGTGTCTGTTGGCCATCTGGATGTCTTCTTGGGAGAAATGTCTGTTCATGTCTTCTGCCCATTTTTTAATCAGGTTGTTTGGTTTTTGTTGTTGTTGTTAAGTTGTAGGAGTTCTTTATATATTTTGGATACCAACCCCTTATCAGATATATTATTTACAAGTCTTTTCTCCCATGCACTAGATGGCCTTTTCATTTTTTTGATGGTTCCCTTTGCTGTGCAGAAGCTTTTTAGTGTAATGGAATCTCATTCGTTTTCACTTTTGTTGCTCTTGCCTGAGGAGACAGATCCAGAAAAATAAGGCTAAGACCGATGTCAGAGAGCTTAACACCTGCCTTTTTTTTTTTGAGAAGTTTGATGGTTTCATGTCTTACTTTCAAGTTTTTGACCCACTTTGAGTTCATTTTCGTGTACGGTGTAAGAAAGTGGTCTGGTTTTCCCAACCCCATTAGTTAAAGAGACTGTCTTTTCCCCACTGTAGGTTTTGTCTCCTTTGTTGTAGATTAATAGACCATATAAGTGAGGGTTTAAAAGTTAGGATCAGGGCGCCTAGGTGGCACAGTCAGGTCTGACTTTTGGTTTCGGCTCATGTCGTGATCTCGGGGTTGTGGGATTGAGCCCCGTGTTGGGCTCCATGCTTAGTGGGGAGTCTGCTTGGGGATTCTCTCTCTCCCGCTACCCCTACCCCTACCCCAACCCTACTCTCTCTTTCTCAGTCTCTCTCCCTGATGAATAAATCTTTCTTTAAAAATTTAAAAATAAATAGGGGCGCCTGGGTGGCTCAGATGGTTGAGTGTCTGCCTTCGGCTCAGGTCATGATCCCGGTGTCCTGGGATCAAGCCCCGCATCAGGCTCCCTGCTCAGCGGGGAATCTGCTTCTCCCTCTCCCACTCCCCCTGCTTGTGTTCCCTCTCTTGCTGTGTATCTCTCTGTCAAGTAACTAAATAAAATCTTAAAAAATAATAAAATAATAAAAATTTAAAAACAAATAAATAAATAAAAGTTAGGATCATTTTTTACAGTCAGCTAGTTGTAACAAGAGCAATAGCCAGTGAGAAGTTGTAAATAACAAAGACCCTGGATCAGAGGGGTGGGCGCTGGAGCCTGGGAGGAGGGGAGTGTGGGGACTCAGTGTCGAACAGGCACAGGGTTTCAGATCCGCGAGAAGAACAGGGCTCTGGACGTGGACGGTGAGGGCGGTCACACAATAAGGTGAACACACTTGATGCCACTGAGCTGTGCCTTCAAAGTGGTTACAACGGTACATTTTTGTGTTATGTGTATTTTAACACAATAAGAAAAAAGAAAATAGTGAGGATTATAAATGTATCCCCATGGAAAAGAAGACAAGGCACGAGACCTTTTCTTGAGGACTCGTCTGTGATTGCAAACCCACGGGAATATGCGATGGGGTGGCGACACGTGCACATTGCCACACAGGACCACATGCTCTCTGACGGGCCTCCCACTGGGAGGGGGGGTCCGAGTCCCCTCCCCCAACTCTGGGTGGGCTCGTGACTGCTGGACCTGCGGGATTCAGGGTGCTGAGGGGTCCTCGAGGTGAGGTCATAAATCGCCATGAGCTTCCACCTGGTTCTCGGAGACATTCACTTGGAAGCTGCTCCTCAGGACGAGGTCCCGTGGGTCCCCGCTGTATGGTGAGGAGGCCCCACCCACGCGGAGAGGCCCCATGTGGGTGCCCTGGTCTGCAACCCCAGCTTGTTTGTTGGGGCTCGGACATCACGCCGTGGAAACCAGCCCCCGCCCGCGTGGTCCAGATGACCGACCTGCAGCATCGGGACCCACAGCATTATAGAGTCCTTGGTGCTTACCATGGGGAGTTTGCAACACAGACTAGAGTGGAGGGCAAGAATGCGGCCAGAATGAAAGATGGGTGGACTGGTACTTTGGTTTTTACAGTAAGACTTCTAGTTAGTTAATTAGTTAGTTATTGGTGGGGGAGGGGCAGAGGGAGAGGGAGAGAGAGAATCTCAAATAGGTTCCATGCCCAGCACAGAGCCCAACGTGGGGCTCGATCTCATGACCCTGAGATCATGACCTGAGCCGAAATCAAGAGTCAGATGCTTAACTGACTGAGCCACCGGTGCCCCAAGATTTCTGGTTTTATGATGGAAAATGCATCTGCATGGTGATTATATGACTAAAAATGAATTCAAAAAGTGAAGGAAAGTCCTTCCATCCATTATTGCCTATTAAAGACTTCACAGCAGCCTGGGAGAATGAAGACACCGTGAAATCTTGCTAATGATGCTGTCTCCTCTTGGGGCCCCATCACTATCACAAAAAGCGACTCCCATTTGAGTGATAATTGTCATATTTCACACAGCTGTGATAAGGTACTGTCATCATCCCCATTCTGCAGATGAGAAAACAGAGGCACAGGCCGCCAGTTAAGTAACTTGCCCGAGATCACCCAGCCAGAAAATGGCAGAGGCAGAATTTGAACCTGGACCTTCCGGCATGAGAATGTTTGCAGTATTGAACAAGCCTCGTGTCAGGGACTGGATATTCAAGAGTGAACAAGATGCACGACCACCACCCCCAACCCCCGCCCCTGCCTCCATAGGGTCTGGTGCCAAGTGGGGGAAACAGACCCACAGATGAGATTTCTATGCTACTTTGCCAGGGAGAACACAAGCTGGGAAATAGGCAGGAGGGGCTGGAAAGACTTCCCAGGGATGCAAGGTGAGCGGGGTTTAATGTCTTCGTGGAGGCGGAGGGCAGAAGTCCCAGCCGTGCAGAGGTGAGCAAGGGAACACGGCTGCAGGGGACGGTGTGGACAGACACAGATCACCGACCCCACTGGCCCATTCACTTTTACTGCAGTGGGCCTTCCCCTCTGAAGGCCAGCATTTGTGTCCACGAGCTCAGACGGGGTTGGGGGGCACTGGACGCTGGTCCCGGAGTAGCAGGGGCTGCCGGCTGTGCCCAGCGGACCCCTGCAGTCCCAGCCACCTCACCATGCAGACTCCTGCACAGCTCCGGGGGCTGCCGGCCGTCCCGAGCTCCTCCCTCTGGCCAGAGTCAGCACCTGCTGCAGGGAGGGACCACCGCAAGCTGGGTGCTCGCCACCCACCTGGGGGATGCCTCCACCAGCTTGCTTGTCCAGCCAGCTTGATCTTCTGCTTCTCTATGGAGTTAAACCAGGTGTTACGGGATGAACGGTGTCCCCCCCCCCAAATTCATATGTTGAAATCCTGCTCCCCAGTGAGATGGTATAGTAAGTGTGACCTTGGGGGGTGATTAGGTCGTGAGGGTGGAGCCCATGTAAATGGAATGAGTGCCCTTATAAAAGAGACCTCAGGGAGCCTGGGTGGCTCAGTCGGTTAAGCGTCTGCCTTCAGCTCGGGTCATGATCTTGGGCTCCTGGGATTGAGCCCCACGTCGGGCTCCCTGCTCCGCGGGGAGCCTGCTTCTCCCTCTCTCTGCCACTCCCCCTGCTTGTGCTCACTCTCTCTCTGACAAATAGATAAATAAAATCTTTAAAAGAGAGAGAGAGAGGGGCACCTGGGTGGCTCAGTCGTTAAGTGTCTGCCTTCGGCTCAGGTCATGATCCCAGGGTCCTGGGATTGAGCCCCATGTCGGGCTCCCTGCTCCGCGGGAAGCCTGCTTCTCCCTCTCCCACTCCACCCGCTTGTGTTCCCTCTCTCTTGCTGTCTCTCTCTCTCTGTCAAAATGAATAAATAAAATCTTTTAAAAAAAATAAAAAATGAGAGAGAGAGAGAGAGAGAGACCCCAGGGAGGTCCCTCTTCCTTCCAATACACGAGGACACAGCAAGAAGGACCCGGCTATGAAGCAGGCAGCGGGGTCCCACCAGACATGAACCTGCTGGCGTCTGGATCTTGGACTTCCAGCCTCCAGGACCGTGGGAAATACATGTCTGTTATTTATAAGCTGTGCAATCCCTGGTTTCCGTTACAGCAGCCCCAACGGACTGAGACCATGACCCCCTGTCACAGTGAGAGAGAGAGGGAAAACCCCAGGGGAGTCTCCACCCCAGGGACAACCGCTATTCTGATTTCTATCACCGTAAATTAGTCCTGCCCGTTCTCAAGCTTCTTAGAAATGAAATCATGTGGCCTGTTGTCTTTGGGGTCTGATTTATTTTATTGATTGATTAATGGATTGATTGATTTGTCAGAGAGAGAGAGAGAGCGCACAAGCAGGGGAAGCGGCAGGCAGAGGGAGAAGCAGGGACCCGACGCGGAACTCGATCCCAGGACCCCAGGATCATGACCTGAGCCGAAGGCAGACACTTCACTGACGGAGCCCCCAAGGCGTCCCTCTTCTTCTTTCATTTTAAAGGATATCAGGCCTGGGGTTCAAATCCTCGGGTAGGCAAATTTTTATGAACATAATTGTTTCCTTTATACTTTTTAAATTAACAAACTGTCATTTTTAGAGCAGTTTTAGGTTCACAACAAAATTGAGCAGAAAGCACGGATTTCCCATTAACCTCCTGACTCCCTCCCTTCATGCACAGCCTCCCCACCATCAGCCTCCCCCCCCACAACAGTGCATTTGTTGTAGTCGATGAATTCACAGGGACGCCTTACCACCCAGAGTCCCGAGATTACACTGGGGTTCACTCTGGTTGTTGTACATGAAGCATATAATGACCTGCATCCATCACTATGGTATCACACAGAGTCTTTTCACTGCCCTAAAAATCCCGTGTGCTCCTCCTTTTCCTCCCTCCCTCCCCCCAACCAGTGGCAACCACTGATGTTTTCTCTAATACTGTCTGTACCGTTTTGCTTTCACCAGAATGTCGTAGTGGGAATCCTACACCATGTGCTCTTCACCTTGGTCAAATACATTTAAGGTTCTTCCATGTCTTTTCACGGCTTGATGGCTCGTTTCTTTTTTTTTTCTTTTTATTAACATATAATGTTTTATTTGTTTCAGGGGTATGGGTCTGTGATTCATCAGTCTTACACAATTCACAGCGCTCACCATAGCACATACCCTCCCCAATGTCCATCACCCAGCCATCCCATCCTTCCCACTCCCCTCTGCTCCAGCAACCCTCAGTTTTTTTCCTGAGATTAAGAGTCTCTTATGGTTTATCTCCCTCTCGGGTTTCATCTTGTTTCATTTTTCCCTCCCTTCCCCTATGATCCTCTGTCTTGTTTCTCAAATTCCTCATATCAGGGAGGTCATACGATACATATCTTTCTCTGATTGACTTATTTCGCTCAGCATAATACCCTCTAGTTCCATCCACATCGTTGCAAATGGCAAGATTTCATTTTTTGATGGCTGCATAATATTTCATTGTATATAAATACCACATCTTCTTTATCCATTCATCTGTTGATGGACATCTAGGCTCTTTGCATAGTTTGGCTATGGTGGACACTGCTGCTATAAACATTGGGGTGCATGTGCCCCTTTGGATCCCTACATTTGTATCTTCGGGGTAAACACCCAGTAGTGCAATTGCTGGGTTGTAGGGTAGCTCTATTTTCAACTTTTTGAGGAACCTCCATATTGTTTTCCAGAGTGGCTATACCAGCTTGTATTCCCACCAACAGTGTAGGAGAGTTCCCCTCTCTCCCCATCTTCTCCAGCATCTGTAGTTTCCTGACTTGTTAATTTTAGCCATTCTGACTTGTGTGAGGTGATATCTCATTGAGGTTTTGTTTTTTTTTTAGAGATTTTATTTATTTATTTGACAGAGAGAGACACAGTGAGAGAGGGAACACAAGCAGGGGGAGTGGGAGAGGGAGAAGCAGGCTTCCCGCTGAGCAGGGAGCCCGATGCGGGGCTCGATCCCAGGACCCTGGGATCATGACCTGAGCCGAAGGCAGACGCTTAACGACTGAGCCACCCAGGCGCCCTCATTGAGGTTTTGATTTGTATTTCCCTGACGCCGAGTGATGTTGAGCACTTTTTCATGTGTCTGTTGGCCATTTGGATATCTTTTTTGCAGAAATGTCTGTTCATGTCTTTTGCCCATTTCTTGATTGGATTATTTGTTCTTTGGGTGTTGAGTTTGATAAGTTCTTTATAGATTTTGGATACTAGATGGCTCATTTCTTTGTAGCACTGAGTAATCTCCCACTGTCTGGATGTTCCATGGCTCATTTATCCATTCACCAACTGAAAGACATCTTGGAGGCTTCCAAATTTTAGTGATCATGAATTAAGCTGATAACCCTCTATGCAGATTTTTGGGTGAACATAAATTTTCAACTCTTTTGGGTAAATATACCAAGGGGTGCCATTGCTGGGTCATATGATAAGAATAGGTTTAGTTTTGTAAGACACCACTAACCTCCCAGAGTGGCTGGACAATTTTGCATCCCCACCAGCAACAAATGAAAGTTCCCTTTGCTCCACACCCTCGCCAGCATTGGCCGTTGTCAGTGTTTGGGACTTTGGGTGTTCTCGTAGGTGTGTGGTGGTATCTCACTGAGATCCCTACTGCATTTCCCCAACAACGTAAAGTGTGGAGAATCTTTTCGTGTGCTTATCTGCCCTCTGTAGATCTTCTTTGGTGGGGTGTCTGTTCAGGTTTTTTGCCCATTTCTTAATTGGGTTGATTGTTTTCTTATTGTTTTGTCCCCCCACAATTTCATTGAGATACCATTGACAAATAAAGATAGTATCTATTTAAGGTAAAAAACATGTTTGTTTTGATATAGGTTATTGTGAAATGATCAATCAAGCCAATGAACCACAATCAAGCCAATGAATGTACCCAGCACCTCACATAATTGCCTTGTGTGTGTGTGTAGTGATTACATTTACGATCTAGTCTCCTACCAAATTTCAACTCTATAATGGTATCAATGATACTCACGTTGCTGTATGCTAGATCTCCAGAACGTACTCATCCCAGGTGACTTGTCCCCAGTGTCTCCTCCATGTCACCCCTGCTCCCCCCAGATCCCTGGCAACCACCATTCTACTGTCTGCTTTTAGGAGTTTGACTTTTTTTGGATTCTACAGAGAAGTGAGTACCACACAGTTTTGTTCTTTCTGTGTCTGGCTTAATACATGTAGCATAGTGTCTTCCAGGTTCATCCCTATTGTCCCAGATGACAGGATTTCCCTCTTTTTCAAGGCTGAATAATATTCCATTGCATGTATATATCACATCTTTATCCACGCAACTGTCAGTGGACATGTAGCTTGTTTCCATAGCTTGGCTATTGTGAATCATGCTGCAGGGAACATGGGGGCACAGATATTTCCTTGAGATCCTGATTTCATTTCCTTCAGGTATGTATCCCGAAGTGGGATTGCTGGATCATATGGTAGTTGTATTTTTAATTTTTAAGGAACCTCCGTACTGTTTTCCGCAGTGGCTGTGCCAGTTTGCATTCCCACCAACAGTGCAGGAGGGCTCCCTGTTCTCTGCAGCCTCGCCAACACCTGTTGTTTCTTGCACTGTTGACTTTAGCCATTCTGACAGGTGCGAGGTGATACCTCATGTGGTTTTGATTTGCATTTCCCTGATGCTGAGTGACATTGGGCATCTTTTCATGTGTCTGTCACCTGTGTATCTTCTTCCGAGAAATGTTTATTCAGATCCTTCACTCATTTTAAAATCGGGTTATTTGGTTTTTTGCCACCGAGTTGTTCGAGTTCCCTCTATATTTTGGAGATGAACCCCTTATCAGATGTATTGCTTGCAAATATTTTCTCCCAACCCCTAGGTTGTCACTCCACTCTGTCGATGGCTTCCTTTACTGTGCAGAAGCTTTTTAAAAGTTTGATGAAATCCCATTTGCCTATTTTTCCTTTTGTTGTCTGTGCTTTTGGTGTCATGTTGAAAAAAAACCATTGCCCGGATCAATGTCACGAAGGTTTTCCCCTATGTTTTCTTCTAGCATTTTACAATTTCAGGTCTCACATTTACATCTCTAATGTGTTTTGAGTTGATTTTTGTGTATGGGGTGAGATACTGGTCTGATTTCATTGTTGTACACGTGGCTGTTCGTTCTCCCAAGACCATTTATTGAAGAGACTTCCCTTCCTGTTGTGTGTTCTTAGCACTCTTGTCAAAGATTAGTCGGTCATATTAGTGTGGGTTTATTTCTGGGCTCTCTCTTCTGTTCCATTGAACTGTGTGTCTGGGTTTACGCCCGCCAGTACCATGCTGTTTTGATTATTATAGCTATGCAGGACAGTCGGAGATCAGGATGTGTGATACCTCTAGCTTTGTTCTTCTCATTCAAGATTTCTTTGGTTATTCAGGGACTTGTGTGGTTCCTTATGGATTTTAGGATTGTTTTTCCTATCTCTACACAAAAACACACCATTGGAATTTTTATGAAGATTACACTGAATCTACAGGTCACTTTGGGTACTGTGGACATTTCAACAATATTAATTCTTCCAATCTGCGGGCACGGAATATCTTCCCATTTATTTGTGTCTTCAGTGTCTTTGATCAGTGCCTTATAGTTTTCAGGGCACACATTTTTCACCCCCTCAGTAACATTGATTCCTAAGTATTTTATTCTTTTTGATGCTATTGTAATGGGATGTCTTCTTAACTCCTTTTTTTGAGTAGTTCATTGTTGGTGTATGGAAATGCAACCCATCTCCGTATACTGATTTTGTATACTGCAAATTTACTGAATTCATTTGTGTTCTAACAAGTTCCTGGTAGGCTTGTGGGGGTCCTGCAGGCATGATCATGCCATCTACAAACAGACAACTTGACTTCTTGTCCCAGTCAGATGCCTTTTCTCTCCTTTTCTCACCTGACTGCTCTGGCAGGACTTCCAGGATGATGTCGAATAGAAATGACAAGAGTGGGCATCTTTGTCTTGTTCCCGAGCTTAGAGGAAAAGCTCCTACCTTTTCAGTTTTGAGTCTGATGGGAGCTTATGGTTAAGTTTTAAAAGTTAAGTTTTAAGAGTTTGGCATGTGTGGGATAATAGTCCAGTATCAGAGGTGTCTTTTGTAAATATATTCTCCCACGTATTTATTCTCATGATGGTCTGTCATGTACACAGATAACACCATTTGTGGCTCTAGAAAGTCTCCTTCTGAATCAAAATGAAGTGAGCTGATGGAGAGCCGAGGCAGGCCAGCCGGGAATCGGGAAAGGGTTGTCCAGGCCGCGGAACACCCAGGGAACGTCCTCCTGAATCATGATGAATGAACGGCGAGGACCAGGCTTGAAAAGAAAATTGGTCTTTTTTAAAAAAAAACAGTTTTTTTTTCCCCCAGCTCAGCCTGTAACTGAATTCATTAAAATCCAGAAGAAAGGGGAAAGGAAGCGGGTGAATTCTAATTTTCTCTTTGCATTTCAATGAGGGCAAACAATGGGCGGCTGCAGCCGGAGGGCTCCAGGCGGAGGCTGCCCGCACCCCCGCAGCCCCCCAGACGGAGAGCGGGCTGGACCCTACAAAGGAAGACAGGAGGCTGCTCCTCTCAGAGCTTTGTTCCCCAGCGGATGCATGGCCTCTTCTCCCTCTGGCTTTTTTAGATAGGGGTTCGGCTGAATGAACCTCCTGAAAAGCCAACCTTGCTGTCTTGGGGCCCTGGGATGATTAGATTGGCTTAACCCCCTTCCTTCTGCCCCCGAAGCACCCTCACCTGGGATGCGGGACAGGAGAGCAGCTGAGCCTGGGGAACTTGTCAGGTGCACCCATCCCAGAGCCCAGGGCTTTACCCACCTGCTGGGAGCTGCGTCCATGGTGACTTCCTACGATGATCCACCAGGGTCTTTCCAGGTTTCTTACCCCTGAGAGCCACAGGGTAAGCGACCCCATGCTTCGTACAGCAGGATGGCTAAACGTGGTCACCCGTGCTGATGAAAGCGCACCGCTGGGGAAGGCATCAGAGGGGTCAGCTTGGGATTTCCCCAAACGGTCAAGCTCAGGATTATCACGTGACCCAGCGACTCCGCGCCCAGGTGTCCATCGGAGAGAATGCAAACATGTTTGCACAATCACTTGATTGTCAATCATGTTTGCATTCTTGTCCACAGATGTTCACAAGAGTGTGATTCTAAGAGCCAAAATATGGAACAACCCAAATGTCCGTCAATGCCAAATGGATAAAAAAATGTGGTTCATTCACACGCTGGAATATTATTCAGCCACAGAAAGAGTGAAGCGCCCACACGCACTGCCCCGGGGATGGGCCCTGAGCCCACGACGCTCAGGGAGGGAACCAGACACAGAAGGCCACATGGGGTATATGAGTCCACGTGGGTAACACGTCCGGAACAGGCTCATCCATAGAGACGGAAAACAGATTAGTGGATGTCAGGGGCTGAACAGGGGTGGAGGGTGACTGCTTACAGGGATGGGGTTTCTCTTGGGGTGATGGAATGTTCTGGAATGAGGGGGTGGTGATGGTTGCACAGCTCTGAATGTCCTGAAAACCACTGAGTTATAGACTCCTATGTGTTGAGTTTATGCTATGTAACTTCTCTCAGAGAAAACTTTTTTTAAACCTTCAGGGCCTCCCAAGCTAGACTCCACCCTCCTAGCCCCCCACCGCCCCCTCTTGCTGTCCCACCGCACAGGGCTGCCCAGGCTGTTCCCTCTGCCTGGAACCTTCCCCCCAACCCTGGCCACTCCAGCATCTCCCGCTCGCCGGTCAGGCCCCAGCTCAAACTTCTTCCAGAAGCCTTCACAGGCCCTGCGGACCAGGTCAGCCCCCCTTAAGACATCCTCCCAGCTCCTCGACTTCTCAGCACTGACCACACTGGTGATATTTCCATGTATGGGTCTTTGTTGAGCATTAGTTTCCCCCCACCAGAGTGTGAGGTCCCCCAGGGGCAGGGGTCTCGTCTCTCTTGAGAACCACCAGGTGTCAGCACCCCAGACCTGGCATCTAGGAGTTACTTGGTAAATATTTGTTGGAGAAGCAAAAGAATGAATGAATGAACCTGGAAGCCTAATGGATGTCACTGAATTGACCAAACACTTGTTAACTGAGCACCTAGTATGTGCTAGGCTCTGTGTCCGGCATAAGGGCACAGCGGCGAATGATATGGGCACAGAAGACAAATACAGCACAGCTAGGTGGCTTCTGATATGGCCCCTGGGGACCTCTGCCACCTGGCAGTCACACTCCATGTGATGGGCAGGACCCACTGACTCCCTTTGAACCAACAGAATAAGGCAAAAGTGATGAGATCTCTCTGCCGAGCTGAGGTCGTAAGCGTCTGAGACTTCCGCTTTGCTCCCACTCTCTGGCTTTCTTGCTCGCTTGTTCTGATGAAGCAAACAGCCACATGGCATTGTCATGGCGCAAGGCACAGAGCGTGGCCCAGCCATCAGCCAGCAAGACACTGAGGCCCTCAGTCCCACAGCCGTGGTTGTAAACGTAGACGCAGATTCTTTTCCTCGACCCCAGACCCACACCTCATTATATCTTGTGAGATCCTCAAGCGGAGGACCCACCCAAGTTGTACCCACAGCCCTGGCCCACAGAAACCATGCCATAAATGTTGTTTTCTCAAGCTGTGAAGTTTGGGTACTATTTGTTACCCAGCAATAACTGATACACTTGTTGACCCCAGTGTCAGGTGCATAAAGGGGGCTCGGCAAATGCTCATGGTTTTGATGACTCCTGTCATTGTGGCAGTGTGCGGAGCTGGGTGCAAGGCACCGGGCTCCAGAGGGATGAGATGTCCTGGCTGGGGACCCAGAACCCCCTACACACCGTCCGCTTCAAACAGCCAGCCTTAAGTCCTGCAGCAGCCCCATGCCCCCTATGCTTAATCACGCCTGGTTCTGGGTCACAGAGTTCCTCACTGCATGTGGTTTTGGGGGTGTCTCAATGCCCTCTCACCACCCTCTGCCAAGGTGCAGTCAGGGGTTTAGGCTGGGTCACCCTCTCCTAGCACTTTGGAACAAGTAACACGAAGGGAGGGAGACAGCCCTGTCTCACCATTTCCATTCTGTAAATGCCCCCCATGTCCATATCCTGCCACCGAAGTCCATCCCCTCCAAGACAGCTGCAAGTGGTTCTGTCACCTGCTCCCCAGTAATCCTGGGAGATCCAAGCCCACCCTGATCCCAGAGCTCAATGACTGGGAGGCTGACCCCAAACAGCCCTGCATGTGGGCTGTAGGACCTGCCACAGGGCGACGCTCGCCTCAAACCAGGGCCGGCTCTGAGGCTGGGTGGGCGGACGGGGGCCCTCAGATGACCCTGATTTGGAGACGTGAGGGCTCCCCTGGCGGGACTACTGAGTCCGCTACCGTGCCCCATTTTTGCCTCTGGAGCCCCTCCTCCCTCAGCCTCTCCTATGTTCATTTTTGCTCAGTGGAAGTTAATATTCCACCAGGATAGAAACAACCCCCAACTGTGGTCCAGGGTTTGTTTATATTATATATATATATATATATATATATATATATATATAATCACAATGTTTAGGATTTTTCTTTAAGAGGGGAGAAAAACTAATTACATCAATGAGGGAAGAGAATCATAAATCACTGTGTTAGGCTGAGAACGTGGACGACTCAGACCAGGCCCACAAGCCGGCGACAACTTCTTATCTCATTACAGTTTAATTAAGAATTATGTTTGAGCATCTTCTGTTTCATTATCACCGGGCCCAGCTGACTTCTAATCTTTTTTTACCCGGCGTACAGGAGGGTCTGGTCCAAGATGCACGCTAATGAATTTACAATTCTCTCTTTGGGGAACTTTAATAAAATTAGCCCACACAGAAGATGAACACAGATATGGTAAACTTCTGGAGAGAACATTTGCTTTCAATTACGAGAGTTCTGGAGTAAAGGGCCAAGGGGCCCCCAGGGGGACCGTAGAGGCAGCAGGGAAAGATGCCAGGAGGCTCGGATGTGTGATCCGGGCCACACTTCCCTCCCTTGGTGACCTGAGTTTCCTGGAAGACACTGAGCACCTACTGCATACCATGTCTTGGGCTGGGTACCTTTGGGGGAGCAGGCAGAGGAGACAAACCTCTAAATCATCTACAGGTAATCATGTAATATGACTGTGAGAATTTCTCCAAAGACAAGCACAAGGAGGTGTGGAAACCTGCAACAGGGAGCTCAAGCTGGATGGTGGCATCAGGGGAGGCTCGCTGGAGGAGGTGGCATGTAAGGTGAGACCCAAAGGATGAATACAAGTTGGGGCCATGAGTAGGAGGGGTGAAAGGTGCTCTGGGGAACAGCCTGGGGAAAGGCCTGCAGGGTGGAAGGGCTTGGGGCATTTGCGGAATTTGGGGGTGGGGAGTGTGAAGCAGGACAAGGTTCAAGAGATGGAAGCATGGGATGCGGGACTCAGAGACCCACGCTGAGGAGTTTGTCCTAAGAGCAACGGGGAACCCAGGCAGATACTGTGAGTTCAGTGGCTACGGGTCACACCCCGGCCTCACCCCCATGCTCATCTCAACACACCAAAGGCTGCTAATTGGAAATCTCCGACTCTGCTCCTGGGATTTGCTCCAGCTGCGGGACTGTGCAGGGTGAGCCGGGGGCGCTGGAGATAGGCTGGCTCACTCACCTCTCACTCACCCCTCACTCACAAGGATGCTCTTTGGGTGGGACGACTCAGGTTGTGCGCTATATGGCCTCCAGGGGCTCCGGTGGGACTGAGCCCCCTTTACTCACAGGTGTCACCCACCCATGAAAGCACTGTGTATTGACTCCCTTCCTTTCCTGTCTCAATTCTCCACCCCCTCCCAAGGCTTCCTGGGATCACCTCCCACATTAACTACTTGCCCCCAAATCCTTGTGTCTCCTTCTGGGGAGCTCAATCCAGGATAAATCATCACTGCTAAAGTGATAGCACCTCATACAAGATAAACAAGATATCTGAAGGTGAGCAACTCGGAGCTGGTTAGCACATCTGTGGCCATCAGGGTCCGAGGTTTCTTTCTTCTTCTCTCTCCACCCTTCTCAGAGTCACTGCAGAATGCAAAGTGGCTGCCAGAGCCCCGGCCATCATGCCTTCATTCCAGGCAGCAGGCAGGAGAAAGGGGTGAGGGAGAGGGAGGAGGGACCAAATGATGCAGTTTCCACTTGAGTCAGCTTTTTTTTTTTTTTTAAGATTTTATTTATTTTTTGACAGAGAGAGAGACAGCGAGAGAGGGAACACAAGCAGGGGGAGTGGAAGAAGAGAAGCAGGATTCCCACTGAGCAGGGAGCCTGACGCGGGGCTCAATCCCAGGACCCTGGGATCATGACCTGAGCTGAAGGCAGACGCCACCCAGGCGCCCTTGAATCAGCTTCTTAAAAAAAAAAAAGCCTCCCTAGAAATCCCACACAAAACCTCTGCTAGGATCTCAGTGCCAGGATGTAATCATAAGATCACATCTAGTTGCAAAGGAGACTGGGAAATGTAGTCTTTTAATGACATGTAGTTAGAGATGCATGGTCCCCCAAATAAAACCAGGATTCTGTGACTAAACAAGAGAGGGAGAATGGCTTTTGGGTGGGCCAGTCATGATCTCTGCTGTAACAGTTGTAAGCCATTTGTTCATTCATTCATTTGGCAAGCATCTATTGAGCGCCTACTGTATACCTGACGTTCAACAGTGATCAAACCAGAGCAAGATTCTTACCCTCCTGAGGCTGACAGACTAGCAACTGAGAAACATGATCAGATTTAGGTTTTAAAAGATCCATCTGGCTTTTGCTCAGAGAAAGTACCGGAGGAGGTGGTGGCCGGGCGTGGGGAGGTGTGGGGATGGAGAGTCACGGGATGTGGGATGCGGTAAGGGGCTGCTTCTGGGGGCGGCAAGAGAGACGGAGATCCTGGCCATGGCCCAAGGGGGAGGGCAGGGAAATGGGACCGTGCCCGGGACAGTCAGAGCTCTTGAATGGCTGACGGTGACAGAATCCCACACTGGAGGGTTTTAAGAAAAAAAAAAAAAGGAAACTTATGAGATGATATTGAGAAATGAAAAATCAAAGCCATAATGAGATGCCTCCTCGTACCCACCAGCACGGCACCATCTGATCGAACTTTCTGCGATGATGGATGGAAATGCTCTCTGCCCGTGCCGTGTGGCTCGGGAGCTACCAGCTGCATGCTGCTGAGAACAAGGGAATGTGACGGGCATGAGACCTGGATTTTACATTTCATTTCATTTGAATTAATTTGAACTTAAATCGCCAGACGAGGCCAGTGGTGGTTGCACTGGACGGTGTGGCTTTGGAATATCTAAACTTTAAAAAGACTGACATCAGGAGTTAGGGAGGATGTGAAGAATCAGAAAGGAACACCCCATCCCAGTGGGGATGCAGAATGTGGTAAAACCGCTCTGGAAAATGATTTTTATGAAGCTAATGATTTGTGTACTCATGGTGCCTACCTCCTACTCATAGGTATTTACCCAAGAGAAACGAAAACGTCTGATTACACAGGAACCTATGCGTCAATATTTATAGTGGCCTTATTTTTACGAGCCTCAAACTGGAAACCACCCAGTTGTCTGTCCACTAGCGAAGGAATGCACGAGCCAGCCGGTCCATCCATAGAATGGATACCACTCTTCAATTAAAAGGAATGAATTATTCATACAGCAGGGACGAATTTCAACAACATGCCATATAAAAGTAGCTGGATGCAAATGATCACATTCTTTGTTATTGCATTTATATAAATTGCAAGCAGAGAACATACTAATCTATAGCAACACGGTCGTGTTTTATTGCTACCAAAAATCGAGTGGCTTCAAACAGCACAGATTTATTCCCCCCCTTCCCCACCGCCCCACCCCCATTTCTGGAGGTTAGTGGTTCTCAAACGGCTCTCCCAGGTGAAGATCAGTTCCTCCTGGAGGCTGTAGGGCAGAATCCACCCCCACCTTCTCTAGGAATCTAGAGGTTCCTTGGACTGTGGCCCCTTCCTGCCTCTATAAAGCTAATGGCTCTCAAATCACATTTCTCTCTCTCTCTCCTTTTTCCACTTTTAAGCATCTTGGAGATTACCTTGAGCCTACCTATATAATCTATGGTAATTGCTCCATTCCAAGGCCGGCTGACCAGCCACCTTCATTCCATCTGCAAAGTTAATTTCTCTTTGCTCTGCAACCTAACAGGTTCCAGGGGTTGTTAGACATCTCTGGGGGTGGCATGAGGAGCCCTTATTCTGCATACCACTGCAAGCCAAATCAGCTCCCTGGTTGCTGCCAGAAGGGGAAAGAGAGGAGGCATGAGGGAAGCTTGTGGGGGCTGGCCCTCTGGCCATGTCTTAGGTCTCCATGTCTCAGGTCTTGGTCTGCGTGCTGATCCCAAGGCTCGATGCAAAGGTAAACATTTATTGAGATCTGCACTGAAGATTTATGCTCGTTACTGTACAGGAAGCCTCAATTTACTATTTGTTCATTTAGGCTCTTCACCCAACGCGGGGCTTGAACTCACAACCGTGAGACCAAGAGTCGCACACTCCACCCACTGAGCCAGCCAGGCGCCCCAAGCTTCAATTCTTTAAGAAAAAGAATGATCTCATGCCAAATAACCACCAAAGCGATGCTCAGCGTCATTAGCCACCAGGGAAATGCAAGCTACACCCACAGTGATGCACCTCTTTGCACCTATTAGAAGAGCAAAAACATGAACATCGTCACAACACCAAATGCTGGGGCAGATGTGGAGAAACTGGATGTCTCCTGCGTTGCTGGCAGGAATATGAAAGGGTGGAGCCACTCTGGAAGACAGATCGGCAGTTTCTTTCAAAACGAAACGTGTAGCTGCCATACCACCCAACAAATACATTTCTGGGCATTTATCCCAGAGAAAGGAAAACATATGTTCATGCAAAAAAATGTACACCGATATTCCTAACGGCCCTATTCGTAACAGCAAAACACTGGAAACCAAACGTCCTTTGATGACTGAATGGTTGAACAAACTGGCAAGCCCGTACTTGGAATATTACTTGACCACAATAAGGAGAAAAACCACTGAGACGTGCACCCCCAGGACAGACAGACTCGAAGTCAGCAGGTGGGGTGGGAACAGCGGATCTCGGGTGACACACGGTCTGACTTCACGAGTGTGGCATTCGCAAAATGGCAAGACCAGAGAGGCAGAAAGCAGATTCGCAGTTTCCTGAGGACAGGGGTGGGGAGGTGGGGTTCCCGTGAAGGGATCTTCTGACAGAATCACTCCAGGAGACGGAGCGGTTCCGTCTTGGTGGCGATGGGCACACAAATCTACACATGGAATAGACTACACAGAACCACGCACGCGCGTGCACACACATGCATACGTGTTGAAAAACTACAGTCTGGCTGTCGTCTAGTTAACAGCACCGACCTGGTTTTGACAATGTCCCACGGCTATCGAAGAGGTCACTGCTCCAGGAGGCTGCTCAGGACTCCGTGTCCTATTTTTGCAACTTCCTGGAAGTCTACAATTATTTCCAAAGGAAAGGTTAAAGAGCCCAAAGAGAAAGATCTGATTAGCAATGGATTAAGAGACTCCTGGAAAAACTCATGGATTTTTCCCCCCAGAAATGCCCCCTTGATTGTTTGTGCTGCAGAATCAAAGGGGCAGAGAGAGAGAGAGAGAGATGTGTCACCCTTGGGTGTGATTTGGGGAGGGGGGGACAAAAATATGCCAAAATTTTTGCAAACACTTGACCATATGTTTAAGGATTGACACACAGTTGCGATTGTAAAACTGTACAGATCACAGAATAAAATAAAGCCAATCGCAGAGTTTATTTTTTTAGGATAAAGCTCATCGAACCCTCCAACTCTTGCTTCAAATTCCAGTGCCTGACTTGGGTGGGTTTTCTGTCTGGTGGTTGGGTAGCATCTTGGATCCCGTATGCTTCGGACGGGCTGGCACTCCGGGGCCAGGAGCTTCCCAGCCTGTCATAATTGGCTCAAACTCCATAACCACATGCTGTTGACTGGGTGGCTTAACAACAGACATTTTTTTCCCGAAGTTCTGGAGGCTGGAAGTTCAGGATCAGGGTGCCGGTGAGGTCGGGTTCCGCGAGCGCTCTCCTGTCTCGGTGTTCAGGTGCACCTTCTCGCTGCGTGTTCACATGGCCCAGAAAGAGCATGCTCCGGTCCCCTCATCTCCTTCCAAAGGCACTAATCCCATGCTGAGGGCTCCACCCTCCAGACCTCATCCAAGCCCAACTACCTCTCAAAGGCCTCACTTCCAAATACCTGTCTCATCCCGGGGGGTGACGCACACATTCAGTGCATAGCACACTCCAGGGAGAAAGAAGGCTAAGGCAATCTCCTGACACAGAATCACAAGCCCACATTTTCTCCTCCTCCAAGGCCTCCCCCAGAGGCCCGGGAACCCCCTCCAAAAGTTGGGTGTGGGGCTTCTAGGACAAGCCTGAAGGGAGGTATAAGATGCTCGGAACACACAGACACCAGCTCGCATGCTTTGCTTTGGTATAGCCCCTCTGGGAAACAGCTTGGCAGTTTCTTAAAACACTAAATGCTTACCATACGATCCAGCAATTGTACTCCTGGGCATTTATCCCAGAGAAATGAAAACGTACGTCCATGCAAAAGCCTGGACATGCCTGCTCACAACAGCTTTATACACAGCAGGCAGAAGCCGCAGCGGGTGAAGAGTTAAACAAACCTGCCACGCATCCGCGCGCATCCGCGCCGCGGAATAGTACTCAGTAATGAAAAGAAACAAACCACTCACGCACAGGACACTCCGATGAATCTCAAGGGCATCACTTTGAGTGAAATAAGCCGATCTCAAAGTGCAACATACTTGTATCATCCATTTATATAACAGTCTTGAAAGAACCAAAATTATGGAGATGGAGAAGGGGTCTGCGGTTGCAGGGGTTAGGAGCGCAGGGACTGCAAAGGAGATGGACCAGTTCCCTGTCTGCCCCGGGGGGATAGAACTGCCCAGAATTAGACACATTGTACCCATGTCAGTTTCCTGGTGGATACAACAGTCACCGTTACGTAAGATGCAAACCATCAGAAGAAGCTGAGTGACGCCCAGAATTGCTCTCTGTACTGTCTTTGCAACTTCCTATCACTCCAGAATCATTTCAAAATAAAAAGCTTAAAGGAAAAATGGACTGAAGTCTGTGGTCTTCTATAGGACAGACCTCCCCAGCAGCAAAGACGCTAGCAGAGATCAAATGATTTCCTAAGAGACCACAGCACTAGGAATGAGACAGCTCAGGGGACCTCTGCAGAGCTCACCGCGCCACCTGCAGAGATCGGGCCCACCGTGAACTTTGTGGGGCCAGGAGTTGGGAAACACCACCTCCGTCATTGCCCACGGCCCTGGGAGAAGCTTTATTTAAACAATCAGCCTTGGGGCGCCTGGGTGGCTCAGTCGGTTAAGCATCTGCCTTCAGCTCAGGTCATGATCCCGGATCGAGTCCCACATCGGGTTCCCTGCTCAGCAGGGAGTCTGCTTCTCCCTCTGACCCTCCCCCCTCTCATGCTCTCTCTCTCTCTCTCTCTCAAATAAATAAATAAAAATCTTAAAAAAAATTTAAACAATCAGCCTTGCCAACAGCAAGACCCGCAGAAGCACAATCCATCACTCGCTAATTGTTCTTGCCACACTCGGGGCCCTGGCAGGTGGCCATGCGGCGCAGGTCCACATAGGCATCGAAGCATCCTGATGAGCCCACAGGAGCCCCGACACACTCGGCGTGGACTCCGTCCCCTCAGGCCGATTCTGGCAAAGTCCTGCCTCCGGGACTGTGCTCAGGCTGGTCCTGCCGTGCTGTCAAGCCCTTTCTGGATTTCACCCCAGTCTACAAATACATCTCCCTCTCTTTGTGGAACCTCTAAGGAGTTCACGCTACTCGGGCACACTCGGAAACACACCCACAGACCGAGAGCCAGGCATGGAACACAGCTGTCCTTGGCAGCAAGCTCACGAGAGCTGGGCACAAGACAGTGCCCTCAGGGAGCAGGAAGACTTCCTGGAGGAGGGGACATCCAAATTGAGAGCCCAAGGATAAAGAGAAGGGGAGACAGGTAAAGGGGCCGCTGCTGCAGGCAGAGGGAGCAGCTCTGCACAGCCTGGAGGAGGCGAGTGAGGGAACCTGCCTGGAGGGTAAAAGCGGAGAATCAGAGAGGGGAGGTCACCAAGATGGGACAGAGTTCAGGACGCCTGGCTGGCTCAGTCAGGTAAGCGTCAGTCTTCAGCTCAGGTCATGATCCCAGGGCTCTGGGATCGAGTCCTGAGCCCCAGGTCAGGCTCCCTGCCCAGCAGGGAATTTGCTTCTCCCTTTCCTTCTGCTGCTCCCCCTGCTCATGCTCACGCTCCCTCTCAAATAAATAAATAAAATCTAAAAACCCTAAAAATAAAAAAGATGGGACATAGGTCGCTGCTGACTTGGCTCCCTCACAAGAACAACAAGTAACAATGACTCACAGACAAGACAGCACGAGAGAAAATCCTGGAACGCGGGGGTGAGGCCGCAGCACTCCCTACGTTACGCAGACCCCGCTGCCCCTCCCCCAGGCTGGTGCAGCGCCACCCGCGGGGTCTCTCCTGAACCCGCAGCTGCTTCAGGGGGAAAAGGAAGTCCAGGGTGGGCATCCAGCTCCCCCCCGGTGTTGTGGGTTGCTTCTTGGGAACCCCCACTCCGGTCCTCATCCCCTTGGGGGGTGCAGGGACGTATTCGGAGCTTGACCTCGGGCTATAGTGGAGCCTGGCCTGCATTGCACCCCAGCCCAGATGCGGGAGCAGATCTGCAGGCTGGCGGGCCATCAGGGGAGGCGCCGGCCCCACCTGACCCACAGGCCTGAGCAGGCATGGCTGGGGAGGGGGGAGAGGCAGCCCCCACCCTACAGCCTGACCTGCGGGGAAGCCAGCCAGCCAGCAGGACCGCGGCCACCCCGGGGTCCTGGCTGCAGCCTCACCCACAGGAGGACCCTGATCACAGAAGAGAGACGAGCCACGTGCCGGGGAGCCCCCAGATGACTAGAGGACCCCCTCAGGCTGGGAACGAATGGGGCAGCCTATTCAAAAGACTGGAAGAAAAAAACACGTCCACCAAGAATTCTATACCCGACAAAGCTGTCCTTCGGAAATGAAGGCACGTTAAAGACTTTCCAAACAAACAAAAGTGGAGGGAGTCCTCAGCGCCCGACCCGCCTTGGGAGAAATGCTGAAGGGAGCTCTGTGGGTGGGAGGGAGAGGATGCTAGTGGGCCTAAGAGCAGAACCTGGCTGGTGATGGTAAATATTCAGAGTCAGCCTTGCAATGTGGTGAAGACGGGGTGTTCCCTTGCAGCCCTAGTTTACCTACCAACAGTTAATGGACTCGAGGCAGAAAATCAAGGGGGACCAGATGCCAATGGCCCTTGCAAGCCATGCTCATAATAGTTTGGACTTTATCCCAGGGGCAATGGGGAGCCATGGAAGGCTATTGAGCAGTTGAGGGGCACTACCAACTCTGTGATTGAGACGGACCCCTGTCGCTCTCTGCTGCAGGGCCTCCTTTTAACCTGGAGTTCAAGGTCCCGCTGCACCTCTGCTCCCCTCCAGCTCTGGGCACTTCCCCCGGCCTTGCCTCATGGCACCTTTGTACCTGATGCTCTTCTCCCAGACTACTTTTTCTAGTCCTCCAAAGCCTGGCTCCATCAACGGCTTCCCCAAACAGCCTTCTGGGGGCCCCAGCTTTGACCCCATAGGATGAGGAGTGTCTGGTTCTGGCTCTATCTCTTCCCAGTCTAGGGGCTCCATAAAAGCCAGGCCGGGACCCCAGTTTCAACCTGCACAAGAAGGGCACAGGGACACGATTACCTAACTACTGCACAAATAAGTGACCCAAAGTTTGGATCTTATTAAGTAGGAGCAAAGGAGGAAGGGGTTGGCTGTGGGGACCACTCCGAGCCTTCAGGGCAGGAAGAGGACCCGCCAATCAGTCCTCATGGGGCAGGGGTGGCAAACATTTTCTGTAAAGGGGCAGAGAAGGAATACGTCAGGCTCCGGGGGCCGGAGGGTCTCTGTCACAATTGCTCAGTTGTCTTCGTCTTGTGAACACAGCCGCGGACAATACAGAAGTGAATGGGCGTGGTTGTATCCCCAGAAAACTTCTGTTGATGGCACAGAAATTTGAATTTCATACAATTGTGTGGGGTGAGATATTCCTCTTCTTTTTCGATGTTAAAAAATCTATTTAAAAATGTAGGAGCATTCTTCGTCTTCAGGCCCTACCAAACAAGCCGGGGGCCACATCTGGCTGGGCCAGAGGATGCTGGCATCCCAGGGGTGCGTATATGATACAGAGGTAGGCGTCGTTTTGTATTTAAGTTATAACTCAGTGCACAAGCACAAAGGAAAAAGGAAAAGAAGGAGGTAACTCTATGGGGATTTTCTAGAAAAACAAACAAGGAGTACAGTCAAATTTCACTAGAACCGAGATTTCATCTTGGTGCGTGCGCATCTGTGGGGGTGCATAGATGTCTCCAGACACACTGAGGGCGGCGCTGTAGGAGCTGGGCCTCCCCCTGAGAGCAGGGGGTTGGGCGGGAGGTGGAGAGAGATGAGCTTTGCTCACAATGATCAGTGGCATATTTGCATATTATGCGTGCAATTTGAAAACTCCACAGTTAAAAATGAATACAGATCCCGAGAGAACTGAAAACACGTCCACACAGAAACTTGTACACGAGCAGGAGTGAGGGGCCCACACGCGCGGCCCCAGGGACGGACCCCGAGCCCATGACGCTCAGGGAGGGAACCAGGCACAGAAGGCCACGTGGGGTGTGAGTCCACGTGGGTGACACGTCCAGAACAGGCTCATCCGCGGACGGAAGGGGACTCATGGGGGCCGGGGCCTGGGGAGAGGATGAGGAGTGACCCCTGATGGGGACGGGGATTCTTTTTGGGGTGATGGAATGTTCTGGAACCTAGAGGTGGTGGGTGCACGGCCTTGTGAATACAATAGGAGCCACTGAATTGTACATTTTAAAAGGTTGAACTTGCTGATATGTGATTTATGTCCCAAAATTGAAAAAAAACGTATATATATGGATTTATTTCTTATTTATTTATTTTATGTATATGGATTTAAAAAGTCTTTAAAAAGAGAATGCCTCGGGGCGCCTGGGTGGCTCAGTCGTTAAGCGTCTGCCTTCGGCTCAGGTCATGATTCCAGGGTCCTGGGATCGAGCCCCGCATCCGGCTCCCTGCTCAGCGGGAAGCCTGCTTCTCCCTCTCCCACTCCCCCTGCTTGTGTTCCCTCTCTGGCTGTGTCTGTCAAATAAATAAATAAAATCTTTAAAAAAATAAAAAATAAAAAGAGAATGGCTCGCGTGCCTGGGTGGCTGAGTCGTTTAAGCCTCTGACTCTGGGTTTGGCTCAGGTCGTGATCTCGGGGTCCTGGGATTGAGCCCCGTGTGGGGCTCCATGCTAGCGGGAAGTCTGCTGGACATTCTCTCACTCCCTCTGCCCCTCCTCCCCTCCCCCCTCTCAAATAAATAGATAAATCTTTAAAAAAAGTAAAAAGAGAACACCTGGTGAGGTCTGCATGAGGCTGGTGTCCGAGTTGATCAGATTATGCCAATTTCCCGATTTCGACAAGGCACGAGGCAGGTGTAAAATGACGTCATGAGGGGGATGGGTGAAGTGGGCGCAGCCCTTCTCTGCCCTATTTTTTGCCACTTCCTGTGAGTCGGAAGCTAGTTCAACACGACAGGTCACAACAGGGCTATTAGCACGGGAAGTGCCCACAGGCGTGGCTGGGCTGTCTGGTCTGCGGGCGGCTCTGGGCAGCCTGCCTGGGGCCGCGTGGACGCTGGGCCCCACCAGCCGAGGGCGAGCAAGCGCCACGGGCATGAGCGGCCCCCAGACGCCCGCCTCGCCCTTGCCAAGCCCCTGGGCTCCCCACTGCAAGAACGGAGGGCGCAGGACTCTTAAGATGAAGACACTCAGACACACACCACAAACACCTTTTAATTCACAGCCCAAATGGCATGAGGAGATTATTAGTTTTCTTAAGATTTGATTCAATTAATTAGTTCCCAAGTATCAGCCTATCCAGGCAAGCAAAGGCAAACAGAGATAAATCCCAGCCCAGCCTTGCTTCATCTTTTAAAGGCAATTAACTCTTAGTTATTAGCTTTTAATTAGGGAGTAATAATGGCCTCATTAATACGCTTTATTATACTTGTCACCAGGCAGCTGTTCCGAGCAGATCCTATTATCAGATGGTCATGGCCCGGGTGTCACGGCGCTTTTCCCAGTGGAGGCAAGGGTTCAAGGGCTGCCCACAGCCCATTCATTCTTCAGTCCATCATGGTGGCCCTTCAGGAGATGCGCAAGGGTCTCCTGACCTCCACTCCTGTCCCCCGCAACAAACCCTAGGCAAGTCCCCACTCCAAATCCTCCTAGTGCCCCCCACTGCTCTGCTAGCAAAACCCCAACCCCTCCCTGGGCCGTCGGCTCCCGTCACTCACCCTGTTCCAGCCACCCTGGGGGCCAAAAGCGGCCCTCACTCCCCACCCCCTGCACTGGCCCCTCTCCACTCTACGATCAGGTGCCAGGACCATCATTGCAACATTCTTTAGAAGCGCCCCATGCTGGAAACTACCTTGAGCGTCCCCCAGGGGGAGAAGTTTCGGCGAGAGGGAGCAAAATCCAAGGATGAATTCTCACAAAGTATCTACAAATAGGCACAGGTATGAATGAGTTCACAGAGGCTTCACTTGCAGTTGCCAAAGGCCCATCAGCGTTGCAAGCAGACCGTGGTCCAGCCACGCCGTGGAATACGACACAGCAGTGCAAAAGGAACGCACCGTGGGAATACGCAATAGTGTGGGTGAATCTCAAATGCTTTGTGCGGCGGGGAAGAAGCCAGACACAAATGCTTGTGTTCTGCATGATTCCACTTACAGAAGGTTCTAGAAGAGGCAACCTTCGTCTATAGGGACAGGAACTAAGATCAGTGGTTGCCTCTGAGCATGGAGGGTTACTGAGGGAATATTCTGGAAGGAGGGAAATAGTCTATGTTTTGTGTTGGGTGGTGGTTATTCAAGGATATGTATTCGCCAAGCTTACAGAGCTGTGTAACTTCATGTATGTCTAGGAAATGCCAATTATGGCTAAATAAAAAATTATAATACTGGATTGATATTAAAATGTGGGGCATGAATATTTAATGATGTGATAAACGTCCACAAGTGTCAGGTCAAGTGAAAAAGCCAGTTTGCAAAAACAGCGACCAGCAAATGACGTCCCAGTCGCACGGACTACAGAACTTTGCAGTGGACTGAACGACCCAAAACGCATATGTTTCAATCCTACCCCCATGGTGATGGTGTGAGGAGGCGGGGCCTTCGGGGGTGACTGGGTCATGAGGGTGCAGTCCCCCATGAATGGGATCGGTGCTTTTATGAAAGAGACCATGGGGAGATTCCGCGCCCCTTTTGCTAGGAAGGGACACAGCGAGAGACAGTGGGCTACGGACTGGGAAGCAGCCCTCACCAGCTGCAGAATCTCTGCCCCTTGATCTTGAACTTCCAGCCTCCAGAACCATGAGAAATAAACGTGGGTTGTTTATAAGCCTCCCGGTCTGTATTCTGTCATAGCAGCCCTAATGCACTGATATAGACCCCCAATCCATATTTCCTGCAATTGTTACCATATTATTCCTTGCACCACTACAAAGGGGCCACAAATGTGGGCTCTGGGCCTGGGTGTCCTGGGTTAGAATCCCAGCTCTGCCACTTGTTTGCTGTGTGACCTTGGGTAAGTTACTTCACCTCTCTGTGCTTTCACTTCCCCATCTATATAAAATGAGAATATGCCTTGCAGGGTTGTTGCAAAGATCAGGGAAGAAAAGCCACATAAAAAACCTTGTCGCAGGGTGAGTCTTCAAAGAGTGGTAGCTCTCTGTCCGTATTGTCGATTGCTAACTTAATTAGCCTGTAATACTAGCTTCAGGCCAGGCCCTGAGCTGCCCTCTGGGATGTCCCCCCAGTGAGGTGAAGACAGACCACCAGTATCTAAAGCGGGAATGGGAACACAGGAGAGGAAGGGCTTAATTCTGACCCAGGGTCAGAAGACCCACGCTGGAGGAGAGACATTCGGGTCTGGCCACAGCACACCATTGGAAAGGTAAGAGATGGACTTTCAGTAACGAGGAGGACCCTTCATGCAGTTGGCACAGCTTGGGCCCAGGCCCGAAGGTGAGCCGGCACAGGGCACGTGGTCCAGGGCCACGGGGACGTGGCCATGCTGCACCTGAGCAGCCGTGCTGGGCTGAGGAGTTAGGACTTAGAGACCAGGTCACTCCAAGTGTGGGCTCCAGGTGGGTGGGTTACTTCCAAGGAAGACTCAACAAAATGACTTTGCATACAGTTTACAGAATTGAAGTGTATTTTTCCATTTCCCAAGAATCTCGTGAGGGTGCCCCTTAAGGACTATGAGTGTGCCTCAAAGACAGCATTGGCCAGTACGTGCCAGCAAGTACCATCTGCCGTTTTTTGCTTTTGTCATTCACGATCCCTGGATGAGCAGGATAAGCAGGTCTCATGGCTAGTTTTGCATTGTGCTGTTGCCCTCATTTATAAAAACAGATGAAGGGTGCGCCCAGCTATCCCCTTCCTGGGTCTGCACCCCACAAACATGCTTACTTGCACCTGTTTGAGAAAGTCTGCAGCATTGCTGCGCATGAGACCCTAAGTGAAAAGAACCCAGATGCCCAGCACCTGTAGAGTAGATAAATGCACCATGGTTTATTCTGACACTAGCATATGCAAAAATTTTTATGCAAAATTTTAAAAAATGAACTACATACAGATATAGACAATATGAATGAATCTCACCGGTACAATTTTGAGTGAAAGCCAGGCACAAAGAGAATATGCCACACGATTCCATATACATAGAAAATACAAAACAGGTGACGTGAATCTGGGGTGATGAATAGGGGGACGTGGGCACCCCTTTGGGGTGTAGTGACTAGGAGGGGCACATGGGGGGATTCCCCGAGGAGACTGGACATATTCTGCTTCTTGATCTGGGGGCTGATTATGCAGATGCTCCAGCTGCCAAAATTCATCAAGTCATTCACTTAAACGTACTTTTCTGTACGTGTTTTATCTCCATAAAAACTTAAAAAAAAAAAAGAATCAGTGGCTTGAAAGTGGTTCATCGAGGTATAAAAGCCGAGCTAAAAATCGTTAGGTAAATACCTCGATCTGGAAATACACCATAAGCGTGAACAGCGGGTCAGCCCAAACAGGAAATGGAGACCATGTGTGCCCGCATGCGTCACTCTGTGGGGATAAAGAACTCTGGCAAACTCTGGAAATTGTGGAATGCCAAGTACAGTGACCAGGCAGCATCTGTGGGATGTGCTGCTACTCGAGCCCGGTTCAAATGCCCTTGAAAGATGAAGTGATGCCATTCGTGATCTGAATTGCCCCCAAATAAAGCAGAACCCGACCAAATCCTTTCCAAACAAAACGCAGTGACCTCTGGGCTTAACCAAATGTATTTATCCCCCTCTTGAACTTGGGCAAAATAATGCGGTTCTGGTATCAAATTGATAGATTTGATTGCCAGAGACGGGGAGTAAAACCAGACCGGGGAGACATCTTTCCTCATCGTGCTACTCACACAAAAACCGGCGCGAGTCTCCTGTGCCTCGGGGGGAGCCAGCTCATCCCAGCCTGCAAGAGTCAATCGTTGAATTTTCAGGAATTCTGTGAACTGGTTGCCAGATACAGCCACCATGAAAAATAAAATTATATAAACTTACAATTACATACATTATATTAAAACCAAAGCAATAAATAGCCCAAACTCATCACTTTACTTAAATTATGTTACTACATTTTCAAGACAGTTCTGACAAAAGCTTTTCTTTTCTTTTTTTTTTTAAATATTTTATTTATTTATTCGACAGAGAGAGAGACAGCGAGAGCAGGAACACAAGCAGGGGGAGTGGGAGAGGGAGAAGCAGGCTTCCCACTGAGCAGGGAGCCCAATGGGGGGCTCGATCCCAGGGCCCTGGGATCATGACCTAAGCCGAAGCAGACGCTTAACAACTGAGCCACCCAGGCACCCCAAAAAAGCTTTTCAAATCAATCACGTGAAAGGATGCTCTGGAAGTTTTCTTAAATAATTATTGTATCTGTTTGATGGAAACATTATATAATGGTGAGCTACTGTGCTTCTCTTTCCAACTCTGCATTCAGTGACATCCTGTTGGCAGCTTGAAATTGGCTACAGAGGGATTTTTGCACCATAGAATTAGGCAGACACTATCAATCCAATGAGCAAGTGAATGATGTCAGAGACATCTCTCAACCTCTCCCTGGTGATTATAAAATGGCTGCTGTGGCTCCAGCCATCACACCCACATTTGATCTGGGAGGAGGAGGAAAGAGGAATGCAAAAGGGGGCAGCACCAGCCCTGACTGTCCCTTTCAGAAGGAAATTAAAAAAAACATCCCCCCAATTCCCCAGAACCATGTCATGGGACCCCGAGTAGGTAAGAGAGTTTGGGAAGGCAAGTTTTTTTTTTTTTTATTTCCCAGGCTTTTCAGTGGAGGACAGGGACAAGGGAAAAGCAGGTGGGGATGTCTGTTGGGTTTTCCTGTCATAGCATCTGCCCTGTTTCGTCACCGAGAACTTTTTCTATGAGGGAGAGGGTCTGTCCAGTTTAGCATTGCTTTGTGAGCCGCAGGGAAGCTCGGGGAAGGCGGGTGGGGCCGGTAGGGAAGCCCACCGGCTTGGGAGACAGGCAGGAGGAGCCTGTGACGACCATGGCCCCGTCGCACTCTTCTGCCTAGGGACAAGTGAGGCCGCGGTGGCAAGACTTCGAGCTTTGCCCGCTGGAGGACTCAGGTGTCCCGGGGAAGGGGTGCTCACCTGAGAGTTTGAAACCCGAGGTTTGGGAGGACATTTCTTGGTGACACCGGTGCTCCAGCCACGTTCACGGCTGCTATCTCAGACGGGGCTCGGGGTGGGGGGGTGTTCTGCCACTGGGAGAAGCCTGGGGCCATCCCTTTGAGGTTGACAACCCCAACTCCGAGAACACGTTGGGGTTTCTTTCGGAGACTGAGCCTTTGCATAAATGGCTCCGTCACCAGACGTCTGAGCCTTCAATGATATAGGGTGATTTTCTTTTCTGGTTGGGGCACAAGATGGATGATTCATCAGGGAGTACATATATATATATATACATATATACATATTTGGGGGGGAAGGGGCAGAGGGAGAGGGAGAGAGAGAAGCTTTTTTAAAAAGTATTTTATTTCTTTATTAGAGAGAGAGAGCATGAGCAGGGGGAGGAGCAGAGAGAGAGGGAGAAGCAGCCTCCATGAGGATCACGGAGCCGGAAGACACGGGGCTCGATCCCAGGACCCTGAGATCATGACCTGGGCCGAAATCAAGAGTCGGACGCTTCACGGACTGAGCCACCCAGGCGCCCCAGGGTGTATATTTTAAAACAGCACCCAAATGTTCAGCAGACCCAAATTCCCAAATATGGGATTCTTTGCAAGTCAGTGGGCCCAAAGTCGGAGTGCAGAGTGTGTGGCTGCCCCTGCTGATGGGAAGGTCCCCGTTCTAGCTGGGGGGGGACGGCAAGAAAGAGCTCTTTGGCAAGACGTCTCTGTGTTTTCTGGGTCCTAGTCTGAGCTGACGTCCAGCCACCCGCCGCTCTCCACTACTCTCTGCACAGTAATTATGGGCTTGGTTTTTCTAATTTCACGGAACCGAGTAAGAGAAGAGTGGCCCTGGGTGTGGCCCCTGCCCCGGGGCTCAGGGAGTGGCGCCGAGTGGGTCGGGTATGGCGTGGCGAGAGACTGAACATCAAATCAACCCTCTCCCCGACGGGAATGGTCAGTGGGGAGTTTTTTAAATAACACGTTTCAAGACAGTTCTGACAAAAAGCTTTTAATCAATCACATGAAAGGATGCTCAACCCGACTCATTAGAAGGGGAAGGAATGTTGCAGCCATGGCTGGGCACCGCTTTTCACCTATCCCGTAGACGAAGGTCCCCGGCTGGGTCACAGCTTCCGTCCGGGAGGTCTGGGAAGTGGCATTAACCCGCATGGCACAGCGGGACGCTGGGCACGAGGGGGGTCACCTGGTTGAAGGAATTAAAAATGAAATTCCAGATGCTTCCACCCAGCAATCCCCACCCCACACTTTTGAAGGGAACGTATTTTAGAGAGACACGTGCACATCAGTACCGAAAACCTACTTCGGGGACCCCTGGGTGGCTCAGTCAGTTGAGCATCTGCCTTCGGCTCAGGTCATGATCCCGGGGTCCTGGGATCAAGCCCTGCGTCGGGCTCCCTGCTCAGCAGGGGTCTGCTTCTCCCTCTGCCCCTCCCTCCCATGCACTCTCTCTCTCTCTCTCTCAAATAAACACATAAAATCTTTTTTTTTTAGATTTTATTTATTTGAGATAGAGCGAGAGTGAGAGAGAGCAAGAGCACAAGCAGGGGAAGTGGGAAAGGGAGAAGCAGACTCCCCACTGAGCAGGGAGCCTGACGCAGGGCTCGATCCCAGGACCCCGAGATCATGACCTGAGCCGAAGGCAGACGCTTAACGACTGAGCCACCCAGGCGCCTCAATAAATAAAATCTTAAAAAAAAACCTGCTTCACTGCAGCATGGCTCCTAATTGGGAAAAACCAGAAACACCCTTAGTGTCCACTAATGGGGGATTGATTTATTAAAATTACGTTCCATCTGTATAATGGAGTGTTACTTCTCACCAAAGAACAAGGGAATTTTGTGTTTGAAAATGTGGACCCCCCTCCAACCAGACATTCACTCCCCTGCTCCACCCTGATGCCCCTTTTCAGGGTCAGCAGGGACCTCCATGCTACTAGCCCCGAAGAATGGTCTCTTCTCGGCTTCCACCTGCTCTGCCCCATCATCTCCTGCCCGGACCAGTGCGGTCTCCTCCATCCCAGACCCCAGGCTCCTGCCCCCCCCCCCCCCCCCCCCGACAATCCGTCCTTCCCACAGTGGCCACCAGAGGGCGTGCGTATGCACCAGAGTCAGGTCCCGCCCTCCTCTGCCCACAGCCCTCCAGGGCTCCCACCTCCCTGGGTTGGGGGAGGGAAGCCCAAGGCCCTGCAGGACCTGTCTCCACCCCCCTCCCCGCACCCCCTTCCTCCTTCTCTCCCCCTCACTCACTTTGCTCCAGCCACATGGGCCCCCTTGCTGCTCCTCCAACACGCCAAACCCAATGCTGCCCCAGGGCCTTTGCAGGGGCTGTGCCCTCCACGTGGCACTCTCATCCCCCCGATGTACACGCGACTCACTCTCTCACTTTCTTCGGGTCTTTGCTCAAATGTCACGTTCTCAGCAAGACCCTGAATGCCCTATATGCACTCACCCCCCAGCCGCCATCTGCTTCCCCCGAGAGGCTGTGAGCTCCTGTGGGCAGGGAGGTTTTATTTTCTTCCTGTCTTCTTTTGCAGGGTAGCCCAAGCTCCTGGAACGGAGCCAGGACGAGAAAGGTGCATCATCAGCATTTGCGGAGTGACTGCAAGCAAGCGACCTGAACGTAAACACCCTTCCTCTCTCCCCTCCTCTGTTCAGTAATTAGGATCTGCAAGGAAGAGCTGTCCCTTCTCCTCCCCCTACCCATTCATTCAATTATTTCTAGGAGTTTGGCTATTTATTTTATTCTGTAGGTTATAATCCAATACTGTCCCTGAGTTTTTTGTTCCAATTATTCTGGCCTCGGCCCCTGGGACTGGCCTTTCCAGGTGTCTGTGTCCTTTTCTGGCGATTTCTTTGCTCTCTGCCAACACAAGATGCTCCAAATTTGTCTTGTGTGTTCCCTGCCCCAGACGTACAGTGAATGATCTCCCCGAGGAGCTCTGGTCTCTTGTATGGCAGGACGGTATTTAGAAGCCAGAGTCCGGGTGCCAAGTGTGCTCACTGCTGCGGGCATCACGGCGCCCGTGCGTGCACACTCCTGCGCTCACTTCCGTGCCTGTCCGTGCTGCCTGTCCATCTGTCCACACCTACAGTCTCTCCGTGTATGAAAACCATGAGTTTGTCCCGACACACCTGATTCCAACCCAGGACAAGGTCCATTCTAGCTCCTCCCAGCCCTTGACTTATTTGCGATTTCTTTCTCTGACGGAGAGAGACCCGGCCCTCATCGTGTACCATTAATTTACCCATTTGTCCAACCTCTGTATTTACAGAAAGCAGCTCCAGGATGGCTAAGCTGCGGGGACACGGTTTTCTAACTAGAGTGCAGAGTCGCTGTGCAGGTATCTTTGTTTTTTAAAAAAAAATTTAAAGGTTTTATCATTTATTTGAGAGAGAGACAGAGAGCAAGAGAGAGAGCACAAGCAGGGGGCGAGGGAGAAGCAGGCTCCCCGCCGAGCAGGGAGCCCGATGTGGGGCTCGATCCCAGGACCCTGGGATCATGACCTGAGCCGAAGGCAGACGCTTAACGACTGAGCCCCCCAGGCGCCTGGTATCTTTGGTTTTAGCCAAACAGTATCCAGGCAAAACACTAGTTTCAAAACACCCTTTGTAGCACGTGCAGTTCATGTGGTTTCCATTTCGGGATTCCCAGCACACCTGGATTTTAATCAGCTACCCCCCAGCACAGGACTGTGCTGTCAGTCTGAGCTATTCTGAAGGGCATGCCCAGAGGTCGCCCGCTCACCTGCTACTCTCTCCCACGCCCCATTTCTTGGGACCCTTTCCCACCTGCCCCTGTAGGTACCCAGCCTCCCAAGGCTCTCCGGAGCCCACCCACCAACACAGGACTCAAAGATCCACCTGCCAGGCCCTGGGTCCAGCATGGCGGGTCCTTACACACATGGGGCTCACACTCACGTGGGGGGACGGTCATGGGATGGTCATGGGATCCCCCAGCAGGGACCATTGGGTTTGTGGTGGAAGATAGAATGCTGGAGTGACTTGGCTGGGGGGCCCCCAAAAGATATGCCCCCGCCCTACTTCCCAGTGCCTCTGACCTTATTTGGAAAAAGTGTCTTTGCAGATGTAGTTTAGGGTCTTGAGATGGGGGGAGCATCCTGGTTAGCTGGGTGGGCCCTAAATCCCACGCCTGGTGCCCTTACATGAGAAAGGCTGACAGACACGGGAGACAGAGAGCAGGGAAGACACAGATACACAGGGAGACGGTCATGTGCCGATGCGGCCACAAGCCAAGGGACACTGGGGCCCCCGAAGCGGGGAGAGGCAGGAAGGGTCCTCCCTGGGAGCCTCTGGGGGGCGGGAGGGGGCCTCGTGACACCAGGATTTCAGACAACTGGCCCCCAGGACTTCGAGAGAATATGTGTTTGCTGTTCTAAGCCACTCAGTTCATGGTCCTTGGTGACCAGGACCCCAGGAAGTTGATCTGGGGACAAAAGAGCCGTGAGTGTCCAGGGGCCACTCGGAAGGTCCGAGTGCCACAAAAACGACTTCAAACACCCTATTTCCCACGCACATCTTGGGTTTTGTGTTTCTATAGGCATGGGGTGCTGGGGTTGGTGGGGTGAGCGGGAGAGACCCCTCCCGCCTCTCCCCTGCGCAGGCTGCTGGGAGGGCGTCATCTGTCCCTGTCACTTGCTGAGTGGCCAGGATGGAAGCTACACGGAGGGGATGCCAGGCATCTGGGCACTCACTGTCCCTGGCCTCGCCCCCACTGCCATGAGTAGCCCCTTGGGCTGCCCGTGGCAGCAAATAATTCTTATTTTCTCTGTTAACAGCAAAAGCACGAAGTAAATCTCATCCATAAATAATGCTCGCCAGCGGGAGTGTCCCCCAGCGCTCTGAGGCGTCCCCCCCCCAGCTTTCTGCGCCCGGCCTCTGGGACCTTGGGGTCTCTGGGAGGCTGCTCTCCCTGGAGGCTGTGACTCTCTGGCCCCGAGGGGCCTCGTCGGGGTGGCGGGCGGCCTGGGGGGCGTGGGGGGAGGCTGGCGACGAGGTTGGGGGGGGGAGAGCGGCCACGCAGAGGTTCCAGCACCATCATAAAAGCCACGGACTGTGACAGCAGGGGTCACAGACCGCATAGGCCAATGGGGGCCCGTCCTTCTCTGCCAAAGGTGGTGACTTAGGGGGTGGGGGGTAGCCTGCAGAGCTTGGGCATGGGCCACGGTGGGGTGCAGAGGCTTAGAGGGCAGAGCCCCCCAGCAGGTGGATGACGGATGGGCGGAGGGGTCTTTGGTCCAAGTCTCTCTCTCCACCATGCTCCTGGAGGGAGTGGGGGGCTAGGGCACAGGTGGCCTCACTGGGGACCTTTGAGAGACGGGACAGGTCTGGGCTGGGCGGGCTGCCCCCACGGGGGAGCGATCTCGTAGTAGCCACGGAGGGGGTGTGGCGACTGCAGCCTCCCGCACACTCTAGGTCTGGGATGAGCACGTTTCAGTAAGGGACCAGATGCTGACTTTTGCTGTCTTTGCAGGCGGGCGGGTCTCTGCTGCCGCGGCTCCGCTCTGCTCCTGTAGGGCAAAAGCCGCCCTAGAGAACAGCTAAGTGCATGGCTGTGCGCCAGGAAAACTTCATTTACCCAACAGGTGGAAGGCCAGATTTGGTTGCCGAGCCTGGTCCTAGGACAGTGCACTCACCATGCTGTGCACCTGTCCGGAGTCTCTCTGATGGGCCGTCCCTCGAGGGGTCAGATCCTTTAGACATCAGCTCCCAGAAGGGTCTCCCGGACATCCTGACAGTGTACCCTGCGTCTCGGCCTGTTCCGGTCCGTGGGGACATGTGTCATAGCTGTTTTGTTCCCCCGCCTTCCTGGACCCCAAACTCTGAGAAGCAGCAGCTCTTTCCCCGGTCCTCGGGCTTCTTTCCAGGGCCCGGCACAGGCCCCGACACCCGGGGCCCCCGGGGCCCCCATGGGCTCTGCACGGCTGCACATCGGAGTGGGGGTGGCAGTGGGCCCTCTGTGGCCACACCAGGCCACCTGGCTCAACGGCCCCCTCCCCGGGGCTGAGAACAGAGCGTGGCTGCCAGGCCCCTGGGAGCCTCCCCCGGGGACGACGCTGACCTGTCCAGTCAGGGCCACGGAGTTCCCTGTAACAGATGGGGAAACTGAGTCCTGGAGCTATTGAGAGGATGCTGGAGGCAGGGGCTCCCTGAAGAGGAGAATGTGAGAAGTGGAATGAGGGTTGTGGTGGCCGGAAGATTTTATCAAAGGAAATTGCTGCTTAGGGTATAACCACCTTGCAAGGACACCCACGCTGGGGAGGGAAACCAAGGCCCAGAGATGGGCACCCCGTCTGGGGTCCCCAGGTCACTGGCTGCTCGCCCCCACTGTCCTGCACCAGCTCCTCAGGGCCCAGTCCCAGGTCCCCGCCTCGAATGTCCAGTAAATACATCACCCGCCGGCTGGTATCTCCTAAAGGGGCCCCTGGACCACCCTCCCCGGTGCCCAGACTGGTGCATTCAGTCGTGGGTCTTCATGCGGGGTCTTCACTCGGGTCTAAGCTGGTCTCCCCCGCCCCGGGCTGCCCCATCCCAGTTTGTGGCAAAACCACCTTCCCAGGTGCTCAGCGCAGTCCCGCCTTCACTGCCCCCCCACCGGCCTCCCCATAGCGGCCACCAGAGGGTGCCCATGAGCACCCCAATCAGGTCTGCCCTTCCTGGCCCACAGCCCTTCAGGGCTCCCTCCTCCCTCAAGGGAAAAGCCCAAGTCCTCCCTGGGGTCCCTAAGGCCCTGCATGACACGTCCTCATCCCCTCCCTGTCCTCCCCTCCTCTCTCTCCCTCCCCCACTCTGCTCTAGCCACACAGGCCTCCTGGCTCTTCCTCCAACACGCCAGGCCTGGTCCTGCCCCAGGGCCTTTGCACGGACCATGCCTGCTGACACTCCATCATCTCCTTCAAGACTCCCTGTGTGAACACAACACCTTTCTCCCCGTTCTGCTCTTCCTACCTCACCTGATGAGCCATACTTACTGGCTGCCTCTCCCAGTCCTGTTGGCTCCACGAGGGCAGGGATCAGACCGGCCTCACTGGTGCCACACGCCCAGGACTTGCGGGATGAGTGGCACATTCATGAGGGGAGGGGGCCCCGTCTCATCCCAGGCCTGGGAGACCCCGTGGTCTGGCATGCTCCTTGGCTCTGACGCACCGGAACCGGGTGGTCAAGAGGGCAGGGGGAGGGTCGCCACTGGCCCCAGACAAGCAAGGGGTCAGAGAGAGTTGTCTTTCAGAGGGGACCTGATGCCCCAGCCACCGCTGCCCCCAGCCTGCCTGTGAGTGGAGCCCGACAGCCTCCGGGGAGGGGTCTGCGGGGACACAAGCCGCGACAGCCGTGGGCTGGGGAAGAACTGCCTCCATCAGGAGGCCGGGAGCAGGAGCCGAGGGGCCAGGCCGCATTCCCACCCTGCCGCGCCCTGGGGAGGCCTCCCCTCGGCTCTGTCTGGGAGCAGGCAGCCCGCCCCCCACCCCCCTGCGGGGAGACCGCCCTCCCGCCTCCCGGCGCCCACCCAGAAATGAAGACACCACCACGACAGCGAGCTGTAATTCGCAGTGCTCACGAGCCTTTAATTCATTATGAACCTAGAGGCAGGGGAAATTAGGCAAAAATACAGCGCATCCTTAATCTCGGGTGGGAGAAAAATCAGGGTGGGTGGGTTTTGTTTTTCGTTTTTGTACATAGACACGGATATACCTTTGTGGGGAGATGGGCTTTTCCCCTCTGTTGAGCCGCGGCCTGTCTGCACGTCAGTCACCCTCGACCCAGAAAGACCCCCCGGGTCTGGCCCCCACCCCCCTGACCCAGAGGGCCAGCCCGCTTTTTGTTCTCTTTACAATATAAATAGCATTTTCAAACTACATATGAACACAGTGCCGCATCGGGCGGAGCTGCTGCATGCAGAGGGGAACCCCCACATCCCCGCTGGCTCCCCTCCGGGCCTCCCGCCCCCGCCCTGCTCCAGGGCACCTGCCCCCCGCCCCCCATCAAGCAAATGAAAGGTTCTCGGCTCATTTACATTCTTTCCGTTCTCCTTATAATAGTTCTTTCTGGCCTGGTAGCCATCAGAACGCTTTTTTTTAATTTTTAATTTTTTTTTACACAAGCAAAATTATGCTGTCGGGCCCAGGGCAGGACAGCGGGGGGCGGGGGTCCCAAGCCCCTCGCAGGCACGCTCTCATAAATCCGACGCCCAGCTCTCAGGAGGCGGGACTGGTTCTCTCTTGCTGTCCCCCAGACACACAAATCCACGCTTCCCAAACGGGACACAGGGGTCCAAGGCGGGCGTCCCTGCGCACGTGGGGCACCTGGGTGGCCAGAGCCCGGGGACACAGGCCTCGCCCACACAGGGAAACGGCCGGACTCAGGCCACCTGGGAGGCCTGCGTGGCCCTGCGTCGCCCCTCCCCAGACGGCCACAGGCAGCCAGCCACGCACCCGCTGGGAGGGCCACGGGAGGCCCGGGCGGTGCTGGGGACACTCCGTGGGCACCAAGCCCTTTTGCAAGCACTGGAGGCCGCAGCCGTGCAGTGGTTCTCACGAGGGGAGGAAGCAAAAGATGGAGCAAACCAGAAGAGAGAGTGTTTATTTTGTGAAGGCGTGCGCGGACCAGAGGGGGGCTCCTGGACCCCCAAAGGGCGCGGCCGGCCTCCTCCCGTCGGCGCAGAGAGCCACGGGGCTGGCACTGGCCAAGGAGACGGTACCAGCCGCCCAGGCCTTCGCCAAGTCTGGGGGAGGAGGACGGGCCTCGACACACGTCCCGACCCTGCCCGGCCTCCCAGGCACCTCCCTGCCGCTCGCCGAGACCAGCGAGGTTTTAAAACGACAAACAAACAAACAAAAAACGAGATGCTTTTATCTCCCTCGGCGTATCTCGGTTCTGAGAAAAAGAACATTTTTGTTTTGTTTCATTGTTAAAGCCACAAATCTAGAAAACAACTTTGGGGATTTTTTTTCCTGGTCTCTGTTTTCCTTTTTTTCTCGTGTGTGTTTTTTTTAAACAATAGGTATTTATAGAAAGAGCCTCACAAAGGTGATGTATGTACACAAGTCACAATCTCAAAGGCTGCTCAGGAAGCAGGCAATGCAGTAGCACCTTTTCGAGAAGAAGAGCTGACATGGTTTACGAATCTGAGTCGTGGGGGTGGCGCGAGTCCCCGGCCGGCCCCCCCAGAGCCCGCTTGGCCCTGCTCCCTGAGTCCGGGCCGCGGACCGGCGTCCTGCTCGCTCCTGTCGCCGCAGAGCGGGGCGGCCGCACGTGGAGGTAGCCTCTCGGGGCCGGGGGAGGCGAGGACAGGATTCACAGCAAGCAAACGCCAGGGCCCGCCGCCGCCTGCCTTGCTGGGCCGAGGGGTCGCCGGGCGGCCGGCTGTCCTAGAAGGGGCCCCCGGGCCGGCACTGCGCCTGCAGGAGGCTCTCCATGAACGCTAGGTAGTCCGGGTTCCGCCCTGAGTCCTCGGGGGCGCGCGGGGTGCCCACCCGCGGGCGCTTGGCGGCCTTCACCTCCTCCCCCGAGAAGGTGTTCTCCTGAGGTGCCCCCGTGCTGAGCGACTGCGGAGACCAGACAGCACGGGTTAGCGCGGCAGCGGGCGGCTGCGGACCCCCGGGCTGCGTCCCCGCAGATCCATCTGTCCAGGCCCTACGCCCCAGGTGCCGGTCTCAGAGGTGGGGGCCCCCGGGAATGGGGTCAGTGCCCTTTAATCACAAGGACCCCACGGAGCTCTCCCTCTCCCTCCAGCCACGAGGGGACCCCAGAAGGAGGCGTCCGTGAACCGGAAGCCGCGGTCCCCCGCCATCCACTCTGCCCACACCTTGACCTCAGAGGTGCAGCCTCCAGGCCCGACAGACTGACCGGGGGGCTCCGCTCGGGCACCCGGTGGGGCACACGCCCACCCCGCTGGGGCCGAGGGCCCTGCGCCACGGTCCCTCATCCAGTGACCTTCTGAGAGTGACACCGGTCGCCAGGGGTGGCTGCTCAGCGCTCCTGCCTCTGCGTGAGCCCCAGTCCTGCGTGTGAGCCTCCCAGCAGGCAGGGCCCGGGGACAGGGGGCGGCCCGAGCCTCGTCTGTCCGGCCCGATGGCGGCTAGGAGGAGCAGCCCAGCCTGGCCGCGTCTGGCAAGCCCCGTCCTTCCCCGCGGGAGCCTCCGGCCTGAGGTCAGCGGGGCGACCCGCACCGGCTCGCACTTTGAGCTCGTTCACCGACCACCACAGCCGCCTGCACCTCAGAACCTTGCCTTTGGATTAAACACGAAAGAAAGACAACCGCAGAAGGCCCGGGAAAAAAGGCCAGTCACCGTCCCTCAACCCTGGGACTCACTGTTCCCTTTGAAAAGGGACGATTTCTGTTGGTGCCGCCAGCGTCGGAGATCGGATTGTGTTCAAGCGGCCGCCGTGGAGCACAGTGGCCGGGGGCCGGGCTCCTGCGGGTCTGCCTCCTCCTGGCGGGGCTGTCACCAGCCCTGCAACCCGTCCTTCCCGCCACTGACCAGGTTCCCTCCCGGGGAGCAGGACGAAGGGGAGGCCGAGGCCTTTCGGACGGGCCGCTTCCCTGAGGACCACAAAGGGCTTCTGGGGGCAGCGCCCCCACCTGGCTCTGCCACACCACTTACCAGCCGCGACCGGACCCTCTTGGGGAGCTCCTCGTCCAGGGTGAAGATGTCCCCACGCTTCACCATCAGCTGAGACCCGTCCTCAAACTCCACCTGCAAAGGGATGCAGTTCTCAGGGGTGGCCTCCCGCCGAGGGGCACCGCTGTGGGGCGTCCCCACTCAAGGAAGGGCAGTGAGAGGAAAAGGGGTGTAGGGATGTGATATAGAGAAATATGGGTGCCGGCGAACACGAGAGAAAGCAGAACAGCTGAGGATGAGCAGCCACCGACTTTGGCGGCTGGAATGTGGGTGATTTTCCTCCAAGATTTCAGGCTACTAAGTGATTTCTCTTCCACACTCACGGGAAGAAACTCACAACCATTCAGATTAAATAAAATATCAGGGCACTGAACTGTACACTTAAAAACGCGCAGCACAGTAAACTTTACGTTACGTATGTTGTTTCCCACACACGCAAGTGGGAAGACAGGTCTATGAGAAAAACAGCGGACAACTGAGGCCCCTTCCAGCTTAAAGGCGTAACAAGCCCTGACCGTTTACGTGGGGCAGACAGGAGCTGCCCACGGCCCCCCGGCCCGTCCCCCCCCAGGGCAGGCGCCCGCTCACCTGGTACACGTGGCTCGTCACAGAGGAGATGAACCTGGCCTTGTAGAGGCTGCCATCCGCCCACCGCAGCTCCACAAACTCCCCCTCGGGCGGGGGTCCGAGCCGGACACAGTCCCGACTCTGCAGGGGAAGAAGGCGGCGGGAGGTGAGACCCCGGCGCCCCTGGCCTCGGTGGGGCACCTGCGCCTCCCCACGCCTCGGCCGGCCCGCTCGGCCGTGCTTCGTGCTGGGTGCTGGCGGCGTGTGGGCACGGGGCGGGGGGCCCGGCTGCAGAATCGTCTAGAACCGACTGCTCTCTGCTCTGTGTCTGCAGAACCGGGCGGCGCCTCCCCTGCAGGGGGCCTCGGGCAGCCCCCCGGCCACCTCCCCGCGCCCGCCCCGCGCCGCTCACGGTAATGCTCTCCGGGTACAGGTTGTCGCTGTAGGACCCGTCGTCGAAGTTCACTTCGTAGAAGGTCTGCGTGCTGGTGCCGATGACCCGGCACCGGTAGTAGAGGCCGTTGCGGTTCTTGGTGATGACCATCTGGCCCAAGGACACGGCCCTCAGGAACTGGACCTGCGGGCGGCGGGCACAGGGCCGCGTGAGCGCGCAGGCGGCGGCGGCGGGGCGGGCGGGGGCGGGCGGGGCACTCACGCTGTGGCCCCCTGACTTGTGCTTGAAGCAGGTGATAGACACAACGTAGGGCCAGTCGTCCGGCTCCATGAGGACCCCGGCGGCGTGGGCGCAAGTCACGTGGAAGGACGTGGAGCAGTGCTCACAGGAGCACTGGATGCAGGCTCCCGACACCTTCTTCATCCGTTTCCGGCAGTACACGCACTTCTGGGGGGACACAGACGAACCAGGGCTGGGAGGTCTCCCCGGAAAGGCCCTCGAGACCTGGGGCTGCAAGGCAGCAGCCCCCGCGGCTGGCGTGGGGGCAGGCACCGGGGGCAAAGCCCGCAGAGCTCCGTGTGGCCGGGGCTCTCGACCTTGGTGGAGAGTCCCCCAAACCCAGCCAGCGGCTTCCCCCAGGAGCACTTCTGGATTCTTCTCCACACACCCTCTCTGCAGGGCTGCCTGGGACAGTCACTGAAGAGCCAGCCACGGGAACGTCCCCAAGCTGCGAGCAGGAGCGAGGCGCCCACATGCGCTGACCCGGGGCTGGACCCAGAGCCCACGACGCTCAGGGAGGGAACCAGACAGAGAAGGGCACATGGGGTGTGAGTCCACATGGGTGACACGTCCACGGACAGGAAGGGGGCTCGTAGGTACCAGGGTCTGGAAGGGGAGGGGATGTGACAGCTGATGGGGGGGGCTTCTTTTTGGGGAGATGGAATGTTCTGAAACTAGATAATGGTGACGGTTACCCAACTCTGGGAATGTACTAAAAGCTACTAAAATTGGGAATTCTACCTTCATTTTGAATATAAGGCCCTGTGGGGTTGCCTCCTCCACGAAGCTGCTCCCCACCGCACCCCCCACCCTGGTCCGCGCTGTGGGACAGCCCTACCCCCCCACGTGCCGTCACTCTGAGCATTTACTAAGCGGGCCTTCATCGCTCTGTAAACCACGTTCAAAAGCCAGATACGCAGCGCAGCCAAGGGCGCCGCGGGAACGCACCCAACGCCGATCGATGGCAATGAGATCTCATTATTACACTGTCAATACCTAATCCCCACCAGCCTGCGGGGACAGGCGCGGACACCACAGGCGGGAGCGGCATTAACCCTCCAGTGCGCGCCGACGGGAAGGCGCAGGGAGGCAGGGAGCAGCCCCAGCGCAGGGAGCGGAGGTCCCGCCACCAAGCCAGTGGGGCGCCGAGCAGTCCTGCTGCACCGGCCACAGCCGAGCTAGAGCCGGGCCGACCCCACGGTGCAGACCCAGGGGAACCCGACGGCTACGCCTGACAGCACAAAACATTTCAGCCCGTGGGTGGCGACCCCTCATTCTGAGCTTCCCCATCAGTTAGAATGTGGGCCGGGCCCCCGCCGTGCCATCTCTCAGGAGCCCCTGGTGCTGGGCATCTGGGTCTCCCTTGGAGGCTGCAGAAGGGAGTGCAGGGGGGCGGCAGACATTAGTGGAGAGCAGCGGTCTGGGGGAGCCAGGGGCCACGGGTGGGGGTGACGCTGGCCGGGGAGGCTGCTCCCACCTGCAGACACCCGCCCCCCACCACACATACACACACCAGGTCCCATGTCCTCAGCCTGCCCCTCACGCCCACCCACCAACCTGCTTTGGCAAATGCCTGCCCTCCCCCCCTCGTACTGACTGAGGTGAGCCCCTCCACCTCGAAGCAGGGCCAACAAGAGGGCAGAACTGATTCCAAGCGCCTGCCCCCAGCCAGCCGTGCCTCTACTGCCCCCCACAAACTGATCTTTCCCACTCGGGAGTCCCCACCAGACCTCGAAGTTCTTCCGGGGATCATCCCAGCCTGGTGACAGGGCGGAGCATGGGCACAATCTGGGCTCGGCCACGGCACGGACAGGACCGCCCCCGCTAGCCAGGACGCCTGCAGCGCCCAGGGCCAGAGGCCAGGTAGTCATGGGGACAGACGGACGGATGACCAGGAGTGACCATCCCTGAGCCTGTGGCCAGCATGTGGCTCTGGAAGGTGGGCGGGCGGCTGGGCAAGCAGGAGTTAACTGCTGGCTTCCTTGCAAGGCTCCATTAGGCAGTACAAGTGAGCCTCGTGTAGAAGGATTTTTAATTCATCGTTACAAGTGCTGGTAATGAAGAGGCTGCAAGCTGGAAATGTCAGATGATCCATAAAGCGTCTGGGAGGGAGCATCTATCACAGGCACCGCGTGCCGCACCATCATTCCACCTGAATAATGAAGCCTTTTACGCCCGCGTTCCTGGAGGAGTCACCTGCAGGCCGCCGGCCTCTTCCTAACCACCTGTCCACACCGGGCAGGGCTGGTGCCGGCCGCCCCACACCCCCGGGCCAAGGCCCCCCGCCCCTCCCACACGGGCTCCTCCAGCTGGCCACTCAGCCCTGCCAGGGGGCCCCACACCTGTGGGCCCTGAGCACCGCATCCCCACAGGACTCCCCGAAAGGCCCACTGGCCAAAGCCCTCTCTGCCTCCGGCCCGCCCGCAGCCTGGAGGAACAGCACCCCTGGAATGCCCCGGCAGCCGGGAAACCAAGAAGCTGGGAAAAGCAGCCAGATGCTGTCAGGTGCCACGAGAGAGCCCGGCAGAGTCCCCCATGCGTTTCCACGGCAAAGCAGTGGTGAGGTCACGGCAAGGAGGGGCCTGAGAGCGGGAGCTGGTGCTCAGATGGCCCAGCTGGCGCCGGACGGCCGGGCCCAGTTACCACTGGCCACGCAGGAGGCCATGAGCGGCCCACCGTACAGACAGGAAGGCCGAGGTACACGGAGGCCAAGGGAGCTGTCCAAAGTCACGTGGCCGGCCGGCGGCTTGCTCACAGTCACACTCTGCCCACTCGGCCTGCTGTCCCCGAGGCTCCCCCAGGGTGACCATCATTGGTGAGAGGAGGAGGCGGGAGCCCCTCAAGGCCACACTCCACCCGAGGCCTTGCAGAGGGAAGCGCCGTGTGCATCCAGAGGGGCCAGCTACGGAATTCCTACAACTCAGCAGCAGCAACCCCAATTTAAAAATTAGCAAAGAACCTAAGCAGATATTTTTCTAAGAAGACATATAGATAGGTGGCCAAGAGGCACACGGAAAGATGCTCACCGTCCCTCATCGTCAGGGAAATACAAGCCAGAACCACAACGAGATACGGCCTCACGCCTGTCAGAACGGCTAAAATCAACCACACCAAAACCAGCAAATGTTGGCGAGGATGCGGAGAAAGGGGAACCCTTATGCACTGTTGGTGGGAATGCAAGCTGGAGCAGCCACTCTGCGAACAGGACGGAGGTGCCTCAGAAAGTCAGAGAAACCACCACCAGGGGCGCCTGGCTGGCTCAGTTGGTACAACATGCAACTCTTGGTCTCAGGGTTGTGCGTTCGAGCCCTGAGTGGGGTATAGAGATTACTTAAAAAAAAAAGTTAAAAAATATAGAACCACCATGCGATCCAGGAATTCCACCATAGGGTGCTGACCCAAGGAAATGAAAACAGCACCTCAGGGAGGCATGTGCCTTCCCGTGTTCACGGCAGCATTGTCTACAGCGGCCAAGACACAGGAACAGCCACGTGTCCACCAGCGGAGGAACGGAGAGAGATGTGGCGTGTCCACACAGTGGATTACTACTCGGCCACAGAAAGAAGCAAATCCTGCCATCGGCAACCACACAGCCGGGCCCGGACGATGTTATGCACAGCGAGAGGGACGGGCCCAGAAGGACACGTTCCGCGTGACCCCACTCAGAGTCAACTCCAGGACGCAGAGAGCAGGAGGGTGGCTGCGGGGGCGGGGGTGGCGCGGTTCAGGGCGTGTAACGCTCAGTCACGCACCACGAGCAAGCGCGCGCTCTGCCGGCCGCACGACGGGGTGCCGTAGTCAGCAATGCTGCCGGGGCACCGGAAGGCTCGTCAGAGTGCGGGGCTCACGGTAATCAGACAAGCCCGGGGCAGAGCGAGGGCAGCCTCCCCCACGCGGGAACGCACGAGCTGCACGCTGCACTCTGCCTCTGCACAGAGACCCCGGAAGCCACGGACCTGCCGCACCTCCGAAAAGAGATCGGTTTGGCCAAACTGGAATCAGTGGCATCTGGCGACCGGGCAGCCACCCTGCACCCCCCGGGGGCACGACGCCGGGGCACCTACCAGCTTCCACCGCTGCTCGGGGATGGCGCTGATGTCCACGGGGTGGCGCTCCATCACGTTCAGGAAGCGCACTTCGGGGACGGCGATGGCACAGATCACATGGATCCACCTGGTGGGGGGGCGGGGGGCAGGCTGGGGTCAGGACTCACAGGTGCACCCCACCCTGGGCCCTGGGGTCATCTTGTAGCTGCTGTTCCCCCCCCGCCCCCGCCAGTGCTGCCAGCCGGTTGGGGCTTACAGGACCTTAAGGGATGTTCTGGGCCAGCAGCTCCTCCTGGTCCCCCCACATGCCTCAAGGCCCGAGGCCACACACCCAGGAGGAGCCCCCGCCACCCACCTCCGGTCGGTCGTCATCTGCAGGGCTCCTCCCCGGAGGTTGCAGAGACAGCACTCCTGCGGGAACCAGATAACCACAAGGTGAGGGGGTTTCTGCCCTGGGACCTGCTCCGGCCTCTGCCCGCAGCGCTTACATTTCAAACTAGCGGCCATGGAAGGGACTGGCCGGGGCCGGGGGTGGGTGGGGGGGTGCATCGGGCTCCACCCCCTTGCTGCCGAGGTTGAAGAAACTGAGACCGGGGGAGGGGAGGGGAGGTAGCCAGCCCAGGTCACCCCAGGTCCCAGGCCCAGCTGCAGGGGTGAGTTACCGCAGTCCAGGCATGGGCCGTGCACCGGGAACACGTCCAGCCCTCGTTGACCAGCTCGGGGCGGATGCCGTAGCAACCTGCAAGACGGGGGGGGGGGGGGGGGGGGGGGGGGGGGGGGGG
>NW_022589784.1:3550826-3675768 GCF_004348235.1 Phoca vitulina | reverse complement strand
GGGGGGGGCAGCTGAGACGAGGCGGCCTTTGTCGCCAGGCCGCATGCAGAGCCGATGGGGCCTCCTGGAATTCGGCGGCAGCATTTAGGGCAATTGCTCTCCCCGTTCTCTCTCCCTGAATCCAGGCCACTGCGCACAGCGGGAACGGTCTGGAAATGGCTCGTTTGAAACGCAAGTAGGGGGAAGGAGAGCAGGGCCCCCTGCTGGGGCTGCTCGGCCCAGGCAGCCCTTGCTATCTCCATTCTAGTCTCGTCTAGTCAAGGAGGCCCTGCCCAGGCTCTGCAGGCCAGGGAGGCTGGCAAGCCAGGAAAGCAGCCCCGCAGCTGTGCACGCCTCGAAGCGGGCCTCGTGGATGCTGCAGCTCAGACGGCAGGGCTGAGCCAGCTGGGCCCTGTGTTCAGGCAGAACCACTACTTAGGAAACCAGAAATTGGAGGCTCTGGGTGATGAAGGTTTGCTTAGGACCTTGGTCCTGGTTTAGAAATGGGGAGAGGGCGTGGAGGAGGGGAGCAGAGGGTCAAGAGCCCGTGCCCTGGAGTCATCATCCAGCAGCACCCTCGGCCGGCTGGGGTACTGTCACCTGGCCAACGGGCTCTGCTGCCTGGAGTGGGCAGTGGCCAGCGCCAATGGGCCCCAGGGGGAACACAGGGAGACAGCAGGGCAGCAGAGGTGGTCTTCTGCTGTGTCCCCACAGAGGTCCTGAGGCACAGCAAAGCGTGCGAGAGCCGGAGCCCGGCCCCCTGCTCTGAGCCCTGGGGGGCACGTAGCCAAGCTCCAGGCCTAGTGGGGGCCTGACTCCTGGAGGAAGAGTGGGCTCCACCTCTCTCCAGTGCCCGGTGTCAAGGACAATGCTGAGCCTCTGCCCCACCCCCACCCCCCGCCCCCCGGGCTCGTTCCCGCCTGTGCAGCCCGACTCAGTCCCCTCCAGAGGGTGGGCTCAGCCTGGGCCTGCACTGCCGTCCCCCGGGGGCCTGCCCGCCCAGGAGCACGCCTCACACCTGGGCCCAGCAAGGCAGAGCAAACGGGCTCCTAGCCAGGGGACAAGATGAGCTCCGGGCAGGCCTCTGCAGGGGCTGGATAGAGACCTACGGCTGCCTCCCTCTGCTAGGCAGCCCATGGGGCTGAACAGCTCCAGAAAGCTTCCTTCCCGTCCTGGAGGCTCAAGCTCGCATCTGCTGCCCCTCATGCCTGAGAAAGGGGCAGACATCCATTTTCTTGTCTCAGGCTCAGTCGGGCCCTCAGGCTTTGGGAGAGGGTGGTCGCCGGTGGCAGAGAGAGATCGGATCCCCTGGACCACTCTAGAATCTCAGCTTTACCCTCTGACTCCTGCCCCAAAGCGTGCAGTTTAAAAGTGTCACAGCGGGGGCGCCTGGGTGGCTCAGTCGTTAAACGTCTGCCTTCGGCTCAGGTCATGATCCTGGGGTCCTGGGATCGAGCCCCGCATCGGGCTCCCTGCTCCGCGGGAAGCCTGCCTCTCCCTCTCCCACTCCCCCTGCTTGTGTTCCTGCTCTCACTGTGTCTCTCTCTGTCAAATAAATGGACAAAATCTTAAAAAAATAAAAAAAAATAAAAAAAAATAAAAGTGTCACAGCGCATTCAAATGAGGTGATGGGCACCTCGTTTCTTCCTGCTGCTGCCCAGAGGGGAGGACAGGCCTCAGTGGCACCATCAGAATAGGCCAGGGGGAAGGCCAGCCCATGATACCAGGTCCTGTGACAGCCCCCAGACAGCAGCGCAGAGGGAAGGGGCTTGCTGGCTCCGCAGACCCAAGGGTGGCTAGCCAGGGAGGGTGAAGCAGGGGCCACCCAGGGGGGCCACGGAGCCCACAGCTGCGCGCCCCTGGCCGCCGGCGCGGACCCCATACTCACTGGCGTGCACCTGCAGACAGCACTTCGCACAGGCAATCAGCAGGCTGGTCCCGTCGTCCCCAATGTAGGAATTGGCGGGGAGGGGCTCCGTGTTCTCACCACTGGAGGTGAAGCACATCTCGGGGATCAGCGGCCGTGTCTTCTGGCCACTTTTGGAAGGAGGAGCAGCCGAGGGACCCTCCCCGAGGGAGGCCTGGGGAGCCTCCTTCTCGGTCTGCAGGGACTGCAGGAGGAGGGGGCTGCCTTCAGTGGGGAGTCCGACACGGGGCAGGCGGGACACCCGACATGGCCAAAGCAGGCCAGGCACCGTGGCTATCCTTGACTCTGCCCTCTACCGCCCCAAATACCCCCCTGGCCTGCTCCTCACTCTTCCCTGCAGTTGCCCCATCCCACCCTCCCAGCCCTCAACCCCGACCCAAGAGCCCTCAAGAGATCCTCCTCAAACACAGCCAGACCCTGTCCCGCCCCCACCGAAAACCCTCCCACTTAGGGTCACATTGGCAGAGACACTGTCCTGCTGCCCTCATGCCCCTCGATCGCTCTGCTCCAACCACACCAGCCTCCTCGCTCGGCCTCCAACACCCCAGGAGCCAGGCACCATCCCGCCCCGGGGCCTTTGCCTGTGCCGTTCCCACTGCCAGGAACATCCGGATGTCTGCTCATGCGTGCTCTAGAGCCCAGCCCGCCCACGAGACCAGGGGCCCCCAGCCCTTCACCCCTGGTCTGTGTGTTCTTGTGATCCTGACCATGACCTGACACTGTTTTATCTGTGAACCTACACAGAGTTTTCCCTACCTCTGACATATGTCCCATAAAGGCCATACCCCAGTCCTTGCTGAGCCCCCCAGATCCCATCACGTGAACAGATCATGATGAAATCGTCCTGCCCATGGCACCCAGGTCCCACACCCTCCAGGCCTGTCTCAGGACACCCACAGAGGAGTGGTAGGAGGACTCTGCACTCCCCTGACCCGGGAGGGACGAGCTCTGGCGGAGGCACCCTGCCCGCCACCTGGGGTTAAGGGACCGGCTGGTTCCCAAACAGGCAGAATGTCCAGGCGCGACGTTGACCACCCTCATGGGACAAGTGAGGCCTGGTCCCTGACTCCGAGGGCTCTGACAGCAGAAGCCCACCGGAGCTGTGGGCACAATGAAACTTAGCCACTGGACTCAAGGAGATTCGCATCTCAGGCCGGTGGTCCCAGCACCCTGACTCCCAGCAGCACTAAAGAGGGCCACGCCTGGAGAAGCCGTGTGTTCTGTCCTGTTTGTCTGCAAACATCTGCATGGAGACGGCGCTCTAGGCAGCGCGAAGCAGCAGTGCCCTTAACACGAGCATGCTGCCCTCGGCTCGGGGCACAGACCTCGGGGCGGCTCAGCTAAGTGGGCACTAGGCTAGGAGCCTGGAGATTGAGCCCTGTCCTCCAGGGACTCACAGTCCAGGGGCTGATAAACATAGACAGCAGGAGAAGAGCAGAGGTGGGGGGGAGAGCCTGGGGGGCGGGGTGCCCAGGGACAGGTCCAGGAAGGCTTCATGGAAGAGAAGGCAGCTCAGCAGACTCAAAGAATGAATAAAAATCTGTCTGGTAAGGCAGGGGGCTGGGTAGGTGGGTGGTTGGGACCCTGGGGGTCAGCACAGAGCACGCTGTCACTGTGTGCGTGGTGGGGGGCAGATATCACGGCAGAGGAAGGCTTCGGGGGCAAACTGCGAGTCCGGGGCCCGTGGTGAGCCTGGTGGAGTTTCCAGCCAGGGAGCACATGACCGGCGTGGCCTCCTGAACATGTGCCCGGGCCTCAGTCAGGCACCGACAGGAAGGGCTCCTGCCAGGGCAGGTGAGGAAGAAGGAGCTAGAAGGCAGGTCAGGGTGACAGCACGAGGGGGAGGGGCGACAGGGTTAAGGGGGCAGGACCTGGTGGCTGACAGCATGAGACGAGGCCGGGGAGAGGCCAGGTCCCCAACTTGGGAAACGGGACAGAGCGGGACCCAGCTCAGAACAAGTGCCTGGCTCGGCAGAGGCCACTTGGGGGCTCCTCACGGGGTCCGTCCTGCTGGGTGAGGCAGGGCGCTTGCCCTGGACCCAGTCCGCCCCTTGGCTCTCAGGTCCAGGATAAGTCCCTCTCTGGTAAAACTCAGATACCAGGCTCTCTCTGCTTCTCCCTACAGCCCTTCCAAGGGAGCCTTCGGCTTCATGTGCCCCCCAATGCCCAGGGCTTCCCCCGCACCCGCTGCCCTGCAGCTATCCGGTGCCCCCCCAGGTCTCCTGTCAGGCCAAGCTCGGCACCGACCCCACGGCGGCTCCTCCAGCAAACGGCTTCTTGGTCTCCACCGCCCTCCCCGGGGCTCCGTCAGGCGGGGCGAACAGGTGCCCCCGCGCAGACCGACCCTGCCCACCCCGCCCCCCGCGGCCGGCCCGGCGCTCACCTGGCTGTAAGGGTAGAAGAGGGTGCAGATGGCGCAGTAGGGCTCGGTCAGGGCGGCCGCCGCGTTGAACTTCCTCTCGGCCTGGAAACTGGCAGCCTTGTTCTTCCACTGCAGGGAGAGCAAAGACCTCAAGGCCTCGGGGTCACTCATGTCCTCCTCCCCGGAGAAAGGGAAGGCTTCTAGAGGAAAACAGGAGGGCGGGAGGGGACGGAGAGAAACCTAGGCATGGCTGGAGGCCCAGAGGAACCTTCCTTCCCACCCACCCCACCCCTGTGGGCCCGTTACTGCTGCGAGCATCCGTGGTGACAGGTCCCCGAGCTCAACAGAGCCCAGGGAGGAAGACGGCTGGGAGTGGAGGAGCGGTGTCACTCCAACACACTCGGGGACTTAGTGTCACGACCAAGACGGAGACCACAAACAGACGTGCCCCCATCTCGCCTGTCACCTGCTGCGGCTGGCCTCTGCTGGCCTCACGTACCAGCCAGCCACACCCCAGCCCCCCAAAGTCCCACTGCTGTGTTTCCTGAGGACACGGGGCTGAGCTTCAGTGCCCCGCAGGAGGCTACCCCAAGAAGCGGGGTTCTCATTCCTGAGGCCACAACCCTCACAGCCGCTGGGCCAGCAAGGCATGGTGGGAAGAGAAAGCAGACAGGAGCCTGGAGTCCTGGGCGTGGGACCTGGGACTCCCGAGAGGGAGGAGGAGGTCAGCGCAGACCCCCAGGGCTGGGCCTGACTCGAGGGCCAAGACTGCTCTGCCTGAGGAGGCCCCACGCAGGCCCAGGCCCCCTGCAGGTGACAAGAGCTGCGGGCCTGCCTCTGTCACCAAAGATCCCAGGACACATGCTGGGCTCTGGGCCCCCGGTGGTCTCACAGCAAAGAGCTGCGGCTTCACCCAAGGGGCCCGCGCAGTGGGGGTGGGGGAGGCCTTGGAGGCCCCTTCTGGAAATGATGCAACAGCCTTTAGCTGCCTGCAGGGCTCTGGCTGTGTCTGGCCCTCCAGTGAGCTCCCCCTGCTCTTGGGGGCTCTGGCCTTGCGATCCCAGGCGCCCCCAGAACCCCTCCTCGCCCTAGCGCTCAAATCTAATTCGGAACGAAAGCAGATGTCCAGATGCTTTGCAAACTCCATGGGCATCTTACACGAAAGACTGATGCTGGCTTAGCAGGATTTCTGCAAGAGCCCGCGCTGCCGGCTCTCAGCGGCATCCCGGCCCCAGCTCCACATCGCGTTTGTTCCACCCTCCCCGCGGCCACCAAGGGCCACCAGGAAGAGCCCTGCCAAGCGGGCGGACCGGCCACAGGTCAGGTCACGAGGCCTGGGTAGCAGCTGCCGCATACGGGCACCGGGGTCGCAGAGCCAGGACAGGTCCGCGGGGTAGTCCTCGGGCCCGCCCAGCCCTGCGAGCCTCTAGCTCTGAGTCCCCTCTCAAGCCCCGATGCGGGGGTGCGGCCGGCACACAGGGCACAGGCATGCCCTTCGGCTCACTCGCTCGCTGGCCCGCTCTGTAAATGTTCCGGAAGCCTACTCTGCACCAGGCATCCCAGCAGATCCCGAGCCCGCGAGAGGAGAAGGCACAGTCCTCGCCTGCCTGGGGGCAGCTAGGGATGCGGACGCACCGGGGCCACGGGAGCGGGGCGAGGGGGCAGCCAGCCCAGGCCTGGGGGCGGGGGCTTCCGGCAGGGACAGAAGAGGTTCTCGCAGAGCACAAGAGCCGCTGTGGGGTAGGTACCACAGGGACAAACAGCCCCCCGGGCGATAACCCGGGCTCGGCACCACATGGCACGCCTTCCAGGCACAGGCTCCGTGCACCTTCCCGGGAGGACGCCTCACAGGACTGGCAGCCCCCGTTTTCCAGATAGGGAAACTGAGGCACACAAAGGTAAATGGCACCCGTGGTCTTGGGCTGTGGTTTGAGCCCCCGTGACCTGCAGCCTGCCCCTCACAGGCCATGGTGTATGTTTTAGGCCCTGGGACCAGCTCTGGCAAAGCAAGCACCCCAAGGTGGGAAGTGGAGCGAATGAGGGTGGGGGCCACGCCTTGGGGTGGCTCTACGGGGCTGCTGGGGCCTGGCTGAGGGGAGCACTGCAGGCTGAGCAGGGGCCGCTGGGGCTGACGCTCCGCATGGGGGAGGGGGTCTGAGCAGGGGCCTCACCCTCGTCACTCGAGGCCTCCTGCTTGACCACGGTCAGCGGGGAGCGGGTGGGCGGCTTGCCCAGGGGGTGACGCCGGCTCTTCTTGATCTCCATCTTCAGTTTGGAGAACGTGGGTGGCGCCTGAAAGCAGAACGGGGAGTGTGTGCGGAGGGCATGGTTTGGAGGCGCAGCAGAGCCTGGCCCCTCGGGGCAGAGCGGACGGCCTGTGTCCCCGGTCGTGGGTGCGAGGGCGCCTGGAAGGGGATGGCCGGGAGCTACTGGGTTTTTCCTGTGGTGAGCCGCGGGGGCTGTTTCAGACGAGCAGGGCTGGGGCGGGAGCACGGGGCAGCGGGACCCCCAGGCCCCAGGGCCCTCCGCCGGCAGCTCCCCTACCTGTACCTCGCTGGCTCCGCTCTCCTCCTCGGGACCCGTCAGCTCCATGGGGGCCGCCTGTTCCTTCCAGGTGGGGCCCCTCTGGGCAAAGTGCTCAAAGGCCTGCTGGCAGGACACGCGGCCCTTGTCACACCCCGTGCCAGGCCGTGGCACCACATACAGCATGGGGATGATGGGGCGCGGCTTCACCTCTGGCTCCTCGCCAGGTGCCTCGGGGGGCACGACGTTGAGAGGTGGCAGTGGGGGGTTCTCTTCAGCTGGCGCGGGGCCCGGGGCCAGTGCCGGGGGCTCCAGCGGGGGCGGCAGTCTGGGCGCCTCCTCGGCAGGGAACTGGGTGGGTGGGGGCGGCGGCAGCTGGGGCAAGAGGGGGTGGTGGGGATGCGGAGGACCATAGCCCTTCTTCTTCCTGTCGCTCTTGGCCTTGGCCGGCCGCAGCTTGCCCCTCCCGTCTTCTGTGGGCAAAGAGGAAAGACAGGTCAGAGCTGAGGCCAGCAGCCATGCACTCTCCCGCGAGCCCCTGCACCAAGGCAGGAAGTGACCTTCCCTCCGCAAAACACGTGCTTCCAGCAAGTTCAAACTGCTGGCGGCCTGAAACCATCATGCCCGAGCCTTGGGGTTGCCCCTGGTCCCTGTCCTCCTGGTTCTGCCAGGTGCTCCAAGGGCCTTCTGGAAGTAGTAGTGAGAAAGCAGCTGGGAGGAGCTGCTTTGTGGTTCTGGGCTCCTGACTGGGGGGCGGGGGCCGCTCCAAGTGTCCTTCCTGGGGAGTGGGGTGGACGGAAGATGGTATCCGGGTTCTGTAAGTTACCAAGGTTCAAGTGTGCAGCCTGACCATTTTTAAAGAGTGAAACCTCAACCAGCAAACCATGAGAAGTGGTCACTTGAGCAGAACACAAGAGTCAGACAGGCCTGGAGGACCACTGCGGAGGGCCGATGCTGGGGGACTCCTGACAGGTGACAGGTGACAGGGCAGGGAGGGAGGGAGGCGAGGCATGTCTGCAGTGGCATCTTAACTGGGGGCCGGAACATCAGATAAAAGTGAATGGGGGGGGGCGCCTGGGAGGCTCAGTCGTTAAGCATCTGCCTTCGGCTCGGGTCATGATCCCAGGGTCCTGGGATGGAGCCCCGCATCGGGCTCCCTGCTCCGCGGGAAGCCTGCTTCTCCCTCTCACCCTCCCCCTGCTTGTGTTCCCTCTCTCGCTGTGTCTCTCTCTGTCAAATAAATAAATAAAATCTTTAATTAAAAAAAAAAGTGACCAGGGGTATGTTTGGCAGCACCTCAGTCCCCGGCGATGCCCAGGTCCTAGCTCCAGACCTGTGAACGCGGAGCCTGACCCGGCAGCAGAGAACTGCAGACGGGGTTAAGGATCTCGGCATGATAGATGACCCGATGGGTGCAGTGTACTAACAGGGGTCCTTAGAAGCCAGGGATCTTTCCCAGCTGCGGTCAGAGGGAGGTTCACTGTGGCACTGCTGGCTTTGACAATGGAGGAAGGGCCGCGAGCCAAGGATGCGCTGCCCCCAGAAACTGGAAAAGGCGGGAACACAGTCTCCCCAGGAGCTTCCGGTCGGGGCCAGCCCTGCCCACAGCTGGGAGACCCACGTGAGGCTGCGGACCTCCCAGAGTCAGAGCGTAAGTGTGAGTCTGTGGTCACGGTCACAGCAACCACAGGGAACTCCAGAGGTGGTGGCCTTCGTGAGGCCCGCTGTGCTCAGGGCCAGGCATGCACAACCTCAGGGACCCCTGCCCTCAGGGACAACCAGCCTGGTGGCCTGCTGGGGCGCACAGCCCACAGCACAGTGGGCCTGGAACCCTCGGGCCCGGTCTGCCGCACTGGAGAATGGGCACACTAGCTCAGGCCCTCGTCTGTACGTCCCAGCTTCCCAGGGGCAAGAAATCACAGAAGGAGTGATGGCAGTGACCATCTGGTCTGCCCAGGGCCGAGGGCTTCCTGGTGAACCCGGGATGAGTTGGTCAGCCTGCCGAGGCTCCGGGCCAGGCCCCTGGCCCTCCCCACCTCTCCCCACTGCTCCCCATGTGCAGTGCTGCAGCCCTGCCCTGTCTGCTGGGACAGCCCAGGCTGTCCTGTCCTCCTGTCTTCGGCCACCACACATCCCGTGTTTCTCAAGAGGCTCCACCGGTCCTAAGTAGGAGGGGGTGCCTGCCCCAGCCTGGCTCACGCCCCAGGTCCTGAACATCGCAGGGGCCCGTGCCGTTCCGCTTAGAGGGGCCCTGACTGCTCCCTAGGCCCCCCTCCTGCCTGCACCTTAGAAACAGTAATCTGGCTGAGATGAAACCATTTCTCCCCTATAAATGCTGGGCTTGGATGGCCCCCTGCAATGGAAGGTAGCCTGTGGAGGTGGGAGAGGCGTGTGCACGTGTGTGTGTGTGCGTGTGGCAGGGGATGTGGAGGTCGGGAAGAGACGTTGGAGGGAGAGACGTGGGGGTGCTGGGGGAGAGACAGAGCAGGGAGAGATCTGGGGGAGCCATCACATGGGGGGTGGAGACATGGTGGCTGAGGGGGGACGTGGAGGGGGGGACGTGGAGGGGAGAGTCGGGGCTGGAGGGTGAGATGGGGGCAGGGATGGCACAGGGCCCCAGGACATCAGGCCCCACAGGCGAGTGGCAAGGCGGGTCGGTGGTTCTACTAATTTACAGAAAGGGCAAAGAGGCTGTCCTATTCGTGTAAAAGGCACTTTCCAATAAACAGCTTTGTTCTCTAAGGAAACCCGATACTCCCTCCGCCCTGACAGGGCCGACCTCTCGAATGGAAACCAAGCTGCGCTCTCCCTGCCTGAGGACGGGGGGACCTACTTACTGTTTACTCTGAAGCAAGAGGCTCTGCTGTTAAAAAGCAACACGCCCGGCCTCTTCCCACGGCCTAAACTCTGGGAAACCACGGAGGACACACCCAGAGGACCGTTTTAGGGGACAAACCAGCGGCAGGGAAGGACACCCGGGTGCTCGGGGCTCTGTCCTTGCCACGGGAACCACCACAGGCCCAGGGTAGGGGTCTCACCCTTGGGACCCTGTCAAGTCCCACCCCTGCCTGGGCCTGAGGAAACTTTGAAATGGCGCAGGCGACAGTCACACGGACAGGGCTGAGGGTCCCAGCCAGGGGTCTCCCCAGCAGGTGAGCCTCTCTCTCCCCCGGAGAATGGCAGGGACCACCCCCCACACTCAAGCTGAGGCTCCTCCAGCACTTTTTCTGAGGGGTGGGGTGAGTCACAGCCAAGCCCCCACCCCCACCCGAGCCTTAGATGTGAAGGGCCTGCCTGGCTGGGGAGCACACCTCTACGGCCCCAAAGTTCACCAACGGGAGCGCACCAGAGCGCCTGGCAGGTCCAGGCCCCTGAGCTCAGTGTCTGCGGGGATGCTGCTCATGGAAGGAGGCCTGGGGAACCAGCAGGGTGGTGCCCCAAGTTGCTGCCCGCTTTAGGGACCTCCCCCCACCCCCACCTGGGAGAGCTGGTCCTGGTCCCCAGAGTCCAGGCCACTCCCACTGATGCCACACTCTTCCCCTGCAGAGCCTGAGGCAGGGCACGCCTGTGGCTGAGGCCTGGCTGGACTGTGCTGGGGACGTGTGTCCCGTGTGACCGGACACACATCCAAGCATAACGCACAGCCCCTCATACACTCAGGCCCGGCCTCCACCCCCTGCTGGGTGTAGCCGCCCGAACACCCATCACACACGGTCAGGCCACTCCTGACCCCCGCGGCTCCATCACTGCGCACTGCCCCTGAGCCCCGGGGCTGGGCCAAGCTCCTTGAGGCCCTGAGAGGTGACGGCCCAGGGTCTAGAGCCAGTCGGAACCTCAGGGTGGGGTCCCTTGCCGCACACTCGACCTGGGAGGGACGACAGACGGCACAGTGGTAGAATCAACGCTCCTGGGTCCCGGCGCTGCCCCCACTTTGAGAAGGGACCGCGGCCGTAGCGAGCCATGGGGGGCGGGGGGGATGAGCTCCCATGAGACGGCTGTGACCCTCCAGAAGGAGGGAGCCCCTGCTGACCCAGCAAACCAGGGCGGACACGGGCTGCCTTTCTCCCTTCGGCTCCGGACCCCCGAGGTCAGGGGTGGGTGTGGGAGGAGGCTGCTGGTCCAGGTGCCCCAGGGCAAGGGCTCTTCCCGGACAGCCTGGCCGCGAGAGCGGGGTGGGGGACCCCAGCAACCAGCCCTGGCCCCTCGCAGCCCTGAGGAGGCTTCCTCCTGGGGAACGGTCAGTCCCCGCCCCGTCCCACGCAGAGCCCCAGGCGCCTCCACGCCTGCCCACCACCTCGCTCAGCATGCTGTGCGGAAGTGACGGCGTTCACTGTTGTCGCTGTGCAAACCCAAAACAAAATGCCTACTGCTCGCGCACAACATGATCCTCAGCACTTAGAGCTTTTAGGGATATTAAGTGGGTGTTAAAGGAAGCCTAGAAAGCACTTTAAAATCTTCCACTCGTTCCCCGGACATGAATTTGCCATCGCCCCTGACTGTGAGCACTTGTTTATTCAACGGCTTGAGGATGGCTCACGGGACGCTTCTGCCCGTGGCATGGGGCTGTGGCCGCCACATCCGGCAGCCCAGAGGGACCGCTTCCTAAGGAGGCCACGCAGCCCCGATCCCCCTTCCTCCAGCTCTGGCGTGGAGCAGGGACGGTGTGTCTGGAATGGGGGAGTGTGCTGGCCCTGAGCAGACACCGCCCCGCCCTTCCTGGGATCCATGTGCCCCAAGAAGCTGATGGGGTCCCAGGGTGAGACTGGGGAAGAGGACAGGGCGGGGCTGCAGATGCTGGGAAGGAGGCGTCTGCTGTGCACGGCCCCTTCCGGGCGGCCTGACTTCGGTCTGCAGCTTGCGAGGGTTACTCTCGGGGGACACGGAGCCCCCCTGCTTCCATCTCAGAAAAGGAAAACGGGAGAAGAGCCTGAGGCTCACTGGGAAAGGGGCCTCGACGGGCCAGCTCTCGCTGGGAATACCGAGACTCGGGGAGACCAGGCCCCCGGCGCCCCCAGGATGGGACTGGGCACAGACGGCCAAGAGCTGGTGACGGCCCACGCAGTGGGCGGTGGGGTGGGTGGGAGGCGGTTGTCTTTAAAGAGTCAGCAGATCTGGGTAAAGATCCATTAAAATTAAGTGAACAGAAGAGAGCCATCATTCCTTAGCTAAGCAGCTGGGTGAGCGGGGTCGGCGGGCGCTGGTGCGTGACCACAAGTGTATCTGTCCTCCGGGCTGTCCCCCGGCCAGCCTCAGGCCAGTCTGCTCAGGAGGGAGCAGAGATGCCACTGGGCTGCGAGGTCTCCTTCCGACGCTCCCCAGGAGGGCCCCACTGAAACCCTCGTCTCTCCTGACCACCCGACCCGCTCAGCCGAGGAGTCCCTGCGGGCTCCCAGCTGGGCCTCAGTGAGCCATTCCTACTCAGGCAAAGAGCCTCATCAAGCTGGAACCAAGTTCCCTACCACCAACCCCCACGGGCGGCTTGTCCCTCAGCCAGCCTGACCCCATGCCCTGGCACCAGGGACGATGTCTCTCGTTTGACCCAGGCCCGGAGGACGGGTCACTCACTGCCCCAGCCCTCACCAGCCCCGCCGGCGACGGCCTGCGGAGTCTCCCAACTCCTCGGGCCAGAGCCCCAAATGGGCCACATGGCACACTCCTCCCTTACTCTCCCTGTGGCTGCATGGCCTCCAGGTTCAGATGCAAACACCTGATGAGACACCAGGCTCTGGACCCCAAAGCCCAGCTCAGAGAAATCATGATTTACCCAACACAGCCCAGGCTCTGGCCACGGGACCCATGTGACGGGCTGTGTTTGGTCACACCCACTTCTTAGGTCCCAGGGCACACACGACGGGAGTGCAGGGCCTAGAGGCCCACTGCTTGGGAAGACCTACATGCCCCGCACCCCCACCCCCACCGGGAGCCACCTGGGGTGGGCGGGTGGGGGAGGGCACTGTGTTTCCTCCACTGATTTCAGCCCTGCTTTCTCCCTGTGCTCCGCAAATTCCCGTTGTGAAGTCCTAACCCTGGAACTCGGACTTCTGGCCTCCAGGGCGGTGAAGCCGCGAAGTCCTGCCGCGGAAGCCCGCAGTTCGGGGGCTTCGTTACAGCTGCCTCTGCGGACCCGAGCACCCCCAAACTGCACCGTCCAGCTGGGCGTGTGTTCTGAACTTGAAACAAATGGTGTGTGCCCTGTGACATCCGAGGCTACGTCTGAGAGTCACCACCCGCCCCAGGACAAAGAGCGGTGGCCCCCATTTCTGCCACCCGCATGGCCAAGGGCCCTTGCTCCCGTCCTTCCTGCTTGCCGACGGCCAGTCTCATGTCTGGTCGGGCAGGCTGGCCTCTGCTGACCCCTGTCCTTTGGACCCCTCGCCCTCCATCTGTACTGGAAGGGGCTGCGTGAACCAGCACAGCACTGGAAGGAAACCGTGTCTTCCCATCAGGAAGCTCCCCGACACACGTCGCTGCGTTTATATAAAGGCAATTCTTCCTTTTCAAAACGTCTCTAATTTCTTCAGTAAAGATCTTTCGTTTTCTGTTGGGTTTACTCCAAGGTGCTTTACTTTTCGGTAGCATTTATTACAAGTGGCATCTTCTTAAAAACGCCGCTTGCAGGGAGCCCCACAGCTGCTCCCTGACGGGAGCCTTACCACCAGCCCGTGGGCACGCTGGGGGTGCCGCGGCCTGTCTGCTGAGCAGCACCTCATCCGGGCCTCACACTGCGCCCCGGGGCAGAGAGTCCCCTGGGTGTCACATCACCTTCGTCGGCAGCCACGGGGGGCATCCCAGCGGTGTACAGGCACAAGGCAAGCAGGGCCATGCTGGGCTCACTTGTCCCAACAACCAGCCACCAGGACGGAGACGGAGGACCCAGGCGGGACCTTCTGGTGACCTCTGCAAGGTGCGGCTGCCAGGATGATCTGCCATCCAGCCCAGTCCGGCGTCCCCTCGCCCCTGGGGAGCACCTGCCGTGTGCACACAGGGGAGCAGCTGAAGGTGTCAACGAGGACAATGACAAAGCGGCAGCACCACGAACCGCCGGCACGGGGCGCCTTTCCAGCTCGCACAGTTCCCTATGCCAGCACTCCGAGGCCCCGTACGGGGTCAGGGCATGTTTCTGAGACCGCTCCCCACCGCACCCCCATAATGCCAGCCAGCCGGGTGAGGAAGCAACTGGATCGGACTCCCAAGAGCGGGGACCCTGTGGCCACGGTGACCGCTGGCTCCTCCCGGCAGCTGGGGGTCAGGAAGGAGACCCCCAGGCCTGACTGACCTTCCGTGGCCTCAGCCTCCCGACCCTGCGGTGGCGCTGGCTGCGGCTCCTCCTCCTCCTCCTCGGCGTCCGCCTCCTGCGAGGCCTCCTCCTTCAGGCCACCAGGCTCCTCCAGGAGGGTGGCCCCGGTGGCCCCCTCCCCTGGCGACTTGGGGTCTTCCGGTTTGGGCTTCTTAGGCTGGCTCCTTTTCCGGTGGGACCTGGAGAGGAACGGTCATCAGACAGGACGTCAAGTGACTGGGAGAAGTCCCATCTGTGTGCCCCACCACCCAGCTGGCAGAACAGAGCCCCGGAGGGTGCCCCAAAGTCACAGGGCCCAGGGCCAGCGCGGCTGGCTTGGGGGTTGGGGACGCGGAGGGGGGACAGGCCCGGGGGCCACTGGGGCAAAGCGGGTGCTGATGACCAGGAGGTGGGATGGTGGGGGACGCTGGCTCGGGGGCAGGGAGGTGGAGGGGGGACAGGCATGGGGGCCACGTGGGGCAGAGCGGGTGCTGATGACCAGGAGGTGGGATGATGGGGGGGCGCTGGCTCGGTGACAGGGAGGTGGAGGGGGGCTGCGTGGGGCAGAGCGGGTGCCGATGGCCGGGAGGTGGGATGGTGGGGGGTGCTGGCTCGGAGCCGCTGTGTGGGGGGGCGGAGGCGGGGGGGCGGGTGGAGATGCCTGCACACAGGGACAAGGTGGACTTACGGCGGCCCCGGCCTCCTGGTCTGCTCTTTCTTCCTTTCTAGACTGGCCTTCCTGTCCTCCTCAGTCTTTCTCCAGTGTCTGTTTTCTTTCAGACTAATTTGTCTAGAATGTAAACGTCAGGGAGTTTTTCTCTAGCACTTCTGCTGACTCCCCGGACACCTCGTCTAAGGGCCTGGCCTTGGACACCTGCCCGAACCCGTGCTCCGTGTCCCTTACTCGCCGGTTGCTGGGGTAGAGCCCAGCCTCGCTCAGGGCTGTGACCATCTGCGGGTGGCCCTCGGCTTTCAGCCCCAAGTGAGAAGTCACCTGAGGCTCAGCGATGGCTTCTCAGGGCAAACCAGAGAGAATCGGTTAAAAAGGAAGGAAGGAACACAACCAGGCTGGATGGAACTGTAGATCAGCGGCCCGGGCCTCCCTGTTCAGCCCTGGGAACTTTCCAAAGAGGGGACAGAGGCTGGGATGTGGAGAAGCCTGCTTGGGGCAAGTCACCAGCACCCTCCAGGGGTCAGGGTGACCCCCTGTGGGGCCTCGGGCTCAAGCCTCAGAATCCACTAGCCTTTCTTCTCCCTGAGGGTCAGCAATGCCGAGAGAGGCGCTGGCTATGGCTTCCCTCCCTCCAGGGGCTCTCTGTGTGGCCCCAGTGAGGTCAGTTTGGACACGGAGACCCTATGAGGGTCCCCGTGGCAGCCGCACCTCCAAGGACCAAGAGGTCACCAAACAAAGCAGGGCCTTGTGACTGGGGCTGGGTGGGGGGCCCGGGGAGGCCTTGAGGGCTCCCAATGCCAGGACCCCCATCTCCCACCAGGGGGTGCCCACAACAGCCCTGCTGTCCCAGGACGCAGGGACCTGAGAGCTGCCTCACCACCTTCCCCATGCCTGCCCCTGCCGGCTCCTGGGGGGCCTCTCCTAACTGTCCCCTAACGCTAACTGCTGCCGGTCCTTCTCACTGCTCAGCTGCCTTGCTTGAGGGCCCCTGGCTTGCCGCTGCTCATCTCTCCTGAGCCCAGGCAAGGCCAGGCTGACAAGCCCCGGGTGATGCTTGCACATGAGCCACTCCAATGACCAAAGGCGGAAAGCAGGGAGCATTCCGGGGGAGGGAGTGTCATGGGCAGAGGCATGGCGTCACACACATCATGGCGTGCACTGCAGGGGGTGCGGGGGGGGGGGCAGGAGAACGCGCAGGCAAGGAGCCAGGCAGGAGGGGGCACGGGAGCCAGGGGATGGGCGGGGGGGGTGGGGGGAGAACGCATTCTACCACCATGGAGCCGGGGGGCGGGGCCCTCCACGTGGAGCCACTTTGGGGAATGCGGCCCCAGCTGGCAGCAAGCCCCAGGACAGCAGTAGGGCGCAGCCGGGTTGCATCACCAGCTGTCACCCGAGGAGGGGCTTCTCTCCAGGTCTGGGAATGCTGCAGGACAGGGCGCGCACGGGCGAACCCCCACGCTGACCCCAGGCAGCAGCCACCAGAAGGGCGTCCTCCTACTGTGAACTCACCTGGCCATGGTTTCCTGCAGCCCCCCTGCCCCGGCCCTCCCCTGCCCCGGGAACTGGGAGGCCACCTCGGATGCTGCCCGCTGCTCGCAGGGCCGACCAGGGGCGGTCCTGTCCATCCCAGAGAGCCTAGACCTTCCCCGGCCCCCAAAGCACCACGGGGCTCAGAGCTCTGGGCAGCCGCAGTGCCAGACCCCAAGCCCCGCCAGGCCTTGCTAATGCAGAGACCCCCCAGAACGGGGCGGAGCCAGACTGACAGACATAAGTGGAAGGCCACCCCCCCCGCCCCCGCAGAGTGGGAAAAGCAAGCTGAACGTCAGCATGCAAAGAAAATACCCGTCTTGTGAAAACATACACTGGAAGAACGTGTAGCCAGTCTGTCGGAGTGGCAGGAAGAGGCGTCCACCATGCACTTCGGGGTCATGCAATCTGGCCACAGCGGCACCCCCCGGGGCCACCGTGCCAGATGAGCTGCCTCCCCCGCTCATATTTGCTTCTACATGTCTCTGCCCCACCACAAGCACAGGCACGAAGAGTGTGGCCCGGCCTCCTGCCACTTCCAGGCCCCCCGCTTCTCTCCCCACGTCTGCCACCACGGTCAACGTGGTGACATTCAGATTTCCCTTCTCCTGATTCTGTAGGTGTCATTCATCCATGAGTGACGCAGCTGATCACTCGCTCCTCCTGGAGTTGGGAACTGGCCCGTCTTAGATGCTTAGCTTTCCTGGTGATCTCCAAGCTCGTGGGTGGTCTCTGACGCAGGGCATCCCACACTCCTCGAGGACACCCAGCGGCCTGCCCCCTTGAGACTGCCGAGGAGGCTCCTGCGTGGGATCCGGGTCCCTCAATGTGATGTCTTTCTTGGTTGATACCCTTGTTTGGCTGGGGCACATCCTCCAGTAGCTTCCTCAGAAAGAAGGGAAATCTGAGGCTTTCCGTGTCTAGAATGATCTTTATCCCCTTGCACATTTAGTTTGGAATTTGGCTAGGCACATCCTTTTGGGTTGAAAATTATTCCTCTTCTGATTTTTGAAGGGCTGTTCCTTCGCACGTTAGCTTGTAGCATAAGTCCGATGCCTTTAGGATCTCTTGCTCTTTATGTGGACCTAGCTGTTCCTTTCAGAAGCTTTTGGGACCTTCTGTTTAACCCGAGAGTTGTGAAACTGCCTAGCGATGTGTGCATTGTATGGATCATTTTCATCCTCTGTGCCAGACTTTTAATCTGGAAATGCAGTGTTTGGGTCCCAGGCAATGTTCTTTCCTCTCTTTCCGAAACGCATCACAGAGGCCCCAGCTGCTCAGGGAGCCTCTGTGGCATGATCTCCCTGTCCTCCGCTTGACCTCTCAGCCCTGGGAGACACCTCAAGCCGACTCCCAGCCCACCTGTCTGTCCACCTGGAGCCAGCTCTCCCCGAGCTGCACAGGCTCCTCCTCACCGGCAGGTGCACCCCCCAGTGACCCCCGAGTGGCCAGGTGTCTGGTGGCTCACCGCACCATCTCCTACATGGGCCCTGTTCTTCTCTCTGGTTGGAGACGCTCACACCCCATCCTCTGCTGGAGATGGGGTGGTGGGGGCCCTGAGCCCTGCAGCACCTCACACTTGGCCTCCAGTCCACTGTGGTCCCCGGCCCAGGAGGCGCCCGTGTCTCTGAATCCCAGGCCTTTCCAGAGCTCCCGGCACGAGCCAGCCTCCTCCCTGTCTGCACGGCCTCGGATCCGAGCTTCCTCTGTGCTGCAAAGGGGGGGCTCTCTTGCCCACCCTTTCCTTCCTGTCCAAGTCTGCGGGCACGGCTCAGCCTTCCCTCTGCTGTTCTCGGTCACTCCTGTGTGGTCGTCGTGGTGGTGTTTCAGGAGCAGGTGGAGAAAAACCATGCACTTTACCCTCCAGGCTTGACTGCGGGTCACTGCCGTAAGTTCACGGGAACCAAAGACTGGGACTGAGCCCAAATACCGACATTAATGTTTTCAGTGTGGAAGCAGGTGTCCTTGGACCTCAGATGGGAGGAGAGGCAGTGTGAGGGGCTCCTCTTGGACCCCCGCCCAGGTGGCAGGGTCCGAGTGGCTCCTGACCTGGTCAACAGAGGGCCCAAAGCACCCAAGGAGCCAGCTCTGACAGGACCGGCCGCTGCCCAGGGCCTCTGCTTCCGCAGGGAGCATCCGGGACCGCCAAGGCCCCGAGGCCAGCACGGCCGCTGCATCCAGGAGCAGGGGGCCAGGAGCCCTGTGCCCAAGACCCTTCTCCACACCACCACCCCCGCCCCACCAGCCACAAGACACGCACTCCTCATTCACCCCCCAGCACTGCCTGCCCCCAGAGACAAGCAGGCGAGAGCAAGGAAAGGATTTCACCTTCAGAAATTGGTGCGTGCTCTGGGGGAGAACAATCGAGGAAACGTGGGCCACCAGGGCAACAAGTTCTTTGGGGCCATGGGGCTCACAGGCCCCAGGGTCACAGGGCTCGCTCCTGAGAGACCAGGAGGTGTGTCTGTGCGAAAGGGCTCAGGAGCAGGGCAGGGCTGGGGTTGGGGTTGGGGGGGGCTGGTGGGAGCGGGCTCAGAGATGTGGTAACCTCCAGCCTGGCTCAGGGTGTCAGGCACAGGGAGGAGAGGGGACACAGGCCGCCTGCGGGTCAGCAGGCGTCGGAGGGGTGGGAGGCTGGACCTGGGCTCCCTGTTTCCATTGTGACGCGAGGGTGGTGGGTGGAGAGTGGCCCAGGCGGACAGACAGGGGTCAAGGTCAGCAAGAGCAGGCAGAGGCTGCGGCGGGATGAGACCCGTGGGTCCCCGCGAGGGAGCACGCCCCTCTCCATCTTCCTGTCAGCAGACGGCTGAGCACGGCCCGCACGGATGTCGTGCGAGGCTGGCGTGCGGCTGGCGGATCGCACACCTGCTGGAACGTGCGGTCGATGCGGGGCATTTCTCAAAGCCCTCGTCAGAAGTGACAAGGAGCCGAGAGGAAGACAGTGTGCACCCGGAAAAGGGCTACTCGTTCAGAACAGGAGGAGGAAGAGCATGGAGATGCTAACCCAAGGAGCCGCGCATCAAGAGGCAGGAAGGTCACAGCTTCGTGGCGTTTGTCACGGGGCGGGGTCAATTCACACGACCAGATTTCGGTGTGGATCCGCAGGAGGGCCACAAGTAGGGTGCAGATCATTTCTCCCGGAGAGGCCAACACCTGGCTTCTGCTCTGAAGCGATGTTTGGGGGGCACGCTGTCAGAAGGCTGAAACTTTGGGGGGCAGGGGCCTGGCTGCGCTGGTCTGAGCAAGGACCGAGGAAAAGCTGTAGGTCCCAGAGAAGGAGAAGGGGCCACAGGGGGACTCAAAGAATGGAGGGGAACAGCGGGCAGGTGAGGAGCCCACCCCAATGCCATGCCCTTGCTCATGGATTTCACACGATGTCTAGGGACATCTGTGGTTGTCACAACTGGGGGTGCTCCTGGCACTGAGTGGGTGGGGGCCGGGGTGACTCCTTAACCTCCCACAGTGCCCAGAATGTGCCCTCCCAGAGAGTGATCCGGCCCCAGAGTCCCCAGTGCTAAGGGGAGAGACCTGGTCTGGGGACAGAGCCAGCATCGCCCTCACTCTCTGGCCCAAGCCAAGGATGCTCAGGGGGAGACATCCCTCCCCCAAAACAAACCCTCTGAGGCTCAGGGGAGCTGGCACAGCTGGTTAGGGCAGAGCACCACATGGCCAGGAGAGAGTCACATGGGACTCTGTGACAGTCACTGAGCTCAGGCCGAGGGGCAGGGGCATCCAGCTTGGCCTTGAGTCCCCAGCCCGCTTTTTCTGAGAAAGGCCCCCCAACCCATGACTTTAAAGAAAAAGAAGGCAATCAGCCATATTTTACATACTAAAGGCTTTAAAGAAAATGCCATCCTTGGGAACAAGCCTGATTTGTACTCCAGTCCCCCTGGCTGCCTACCACAGCTCCCCTGGTCGGCAGCAAGGGAGGGAGAGATGGAAGACAGGAAGGCTCCAGAAAGCAAGAGTGTATGACAAGGGGGCTGGGACAGTGAGGGGGTGGCCCAGGCAGAGGGGGTGGAGGGTGCTTCCTCTGGCACAGAAGGTTCTGGGCCGGCCGGCTGGGGTCCCTTGTCCTCTGGGCAGGCTCTTCAGACAGCCTCTAATGCCACTCCATTTCTGGGATGTGATGCCTGTTTATTGGCAATCCGCTCTGTTGACCAATTAGGCTGAGCCACAATCAATTAGCCATTATGCAAATGCACGTCTGGCCTGGGAGCTAGCCTTCCACCAGCTCACTCCTTGCTCTGTTGCAGGCTGGCCTCACCCAGAAGTTGCTCCCCGCAAGGAACACAGGGAGAGCCAGAAATCAAAAGGACAGACAACAAAAGAAAGCAGAGAAAAAAGAGACTCACCTTCACGAAGGCTGTCAGGAGCAGCTGTGAAAGCATTCCAGAGCTGCTGGAACATTCTCAGAGAGAGGGGTCCCAGGGTGGGGAAACCATGCAGCGAGGCTGAGACTGCCCAAGATTCGCAGATTCACAGACAGACACGAGGTAGCAAGAACAGCCCGGTCGGGGGCAGGCTCTGGGCCGGCACGGCCCCTCGGCCAGGATGGTTTTTCCCAGAAACAGGTCCAAGGGTGTCTGTCCCCGTAGGGCGCTGGGGCTCCCCGAAGGAGGGCTCTGTCCCAGCCTCCCGAGACACCATCCACAGCCAGTGGGGACAAGATGAAGACGGAACTGATGGAGTGGCTGCCGGTGGAAAAGCTTTCCCCGAAGCACAGATCCACCTGCTGCCTGATTTGGCGGCGCCCACAAGCTAAAGACGGTGATGATGCTTTCGAATGGTTCACAAAGTGACAAGAGTGGTCCTACTTGGCGGCAGGGGAAAATGATATGAAATTCCAATCTCAGCATCCGTGAATGAAGTTTTACCGGGACACGCCACGCGCACTGGTTTACGGAATGTCACTGTCTACAGCGCCTTTCATGCTGTCGAGTGGCTATGAGCCCGTCAGGCCCCGCACCACACGGTTCCAGCTCAAGGCTGGGGGCCCGGCAAGGATGTGCTGAATGTTCTTTGGGCACCAGGAAGGAATCCGGCGGAACACTGTCCATGAGCACTCAGACCCGGAGAGCCTGGGTGCTCCCACAAAAAGCCAATGGACCAATGTTCTGGGTAGCGGGGCGCCGTCGGGCACTGCTGCCGCTGTCTCTCGCTCCTGGCCCCAAGCTGACTCCTGCTCAGCCCAGACCCGCCCCCCACGTCCCCACAGTCTCGGTGACATGCCAAGAGGGTGCTGTCGCTTTGCCTTCTCCCCCACCCAATGCCAGGCATGTGGACCGGCGGCGACCACGCTGGTCTGGAGGGGTCCACGCTGTAGAGAGGGGCCCTCCGAGCCAGGATGGGGGTGTAAAGGACATCCGTGGGGGGACAGGACTCTGCATCACGGCCATAATCGCGAATCCAAACAGCAGGATTTTGGAAGTGCCAAATGAGCATCCACAGACGCAAAAGGGCAGGGGTGCGGCAGCCACACAGGCTGCAGCACGAGACCTACCATCACTCGGAGCCAAGAAGGGACCCGAGCAGCCCTGCCACGCAGAAACAGGGCTCCCATGTCCAGGATTGTCACAAGAGTGACGGGGACGGCCTGTGTCCTCCCAGAGAGGAAACCGTGTGGCCCAAGGGCCAAAGGACTGGCCTCCCAGGAGCTGGTGAACGAGGATAAGAGGGAACCTGACTGATAAACACAGACACCACCTGCCGCCAGGCCCACTGACCATGTTCGGGGAAGTCGAGGCCTGAGAAACACATTTGCAGAAGAGACAGGACGAGGAAGAGAGGAAGAGAGCAAGGAAGGAAAGGGAAAGGAGGAAGGGAGGGGAGGCGAGGGAGGGGGAGGAGGGGAGGAGGAGAGGAGGAGGAGGGGATGAGGAGGGGATATGGAGAGGGAAAGGAGGTGGGGGACAGCTTGCAGCCACCAGCCAGGTGGAGAGCGGGAGTGGCTGGGGCAGCACCACCAGAACCAGGCAGGGCGCAGTGGCTCAGGCTCCTGGGTGACTCACCTGCGTAGGAGCTTGGCCTTGAGTGAGGCCCGGGAGGCGCTCCAGGTGCTCAGCTCTGGGCTGCTCAGGGCCGTGGGCCGGGTGTGGTCGAGCACCGTCAGGTCCTTGCCTTGCTTCCACAGCTCATACCGCTCCGGCTGCAGGATGCGCACGAACACGTCCATGGAGATCTTGACCATGTCCTTCCGGCACGTGCACTGCAGGGGGCAGGGGACATCTGCTGAGCCCGTGGCAGGGTGAGTCCCACCCCGGCCTCTCTCCTTTCTAGAACCTCTACCTCCAGACAGGAAATAGCGCTTTTCCGTCCCAAGTGGGAGCCTCTGGCCCACTCCTGTGGGGTCACAGCCCCCGCCCAGCACGAGGCCCAGGGATATGACAGCTGACCCTTTGTGGGGGACTCGGGGGTCAGCAGGCAGACAGACGCAGCTCAGGAGCCCCAGGTCACGAGGGTCCAACCTCCAGCTGCCCACATGTCGGCTCTAACCGAAACCTGCCAGCTGTCGGACACGCGTCCCCCCCAAAATGCATGTGGAGTGCTTCCTAACAGCAGTCATTTCGAAGGTTAGGAAGAGGGGAGAGCGGTCAGTCCCAAAAGGCTGAGAGCAAAAAAGGAAACAAGTGATTTTAAGAAGGTGCAGGGCACCCAAGGGCGCATGTGTGCCTGCTCCCAGTCTCTGCCTCGCGGGTTTGGGGAGAGGAAGCCAGGACCCGGAGACTCAGCGGCTGCCCCAGGGCGGCCAGAACTCAGACTGAGAGTGGCCCGCGGAGGCAGGGGGCGGGCACAGTGTACCAGGGGGCCTGGAGCAACACTGCCTTGGAGCAGAGGGTCCTGTGTGTGTGGGAGCTTCGAGCACGGGGCAAACAAGCATGGCGAGGACAAGCTGAAATGGGGTCCCTCTTGTCCCCTCTGCTGCTGTCTAGACCCATCCCTCTTGTGCCCTGAACAACTCCCACAAGCCACATGTTCCTGGAGCCTCTCCTCCATGTCATCGCATCGTGGTGGCCCCCAGTGCCGGGCACCATGCAGGAGGCACGCAGGTGTCCCAGGGACACTTAACACCTTGGGAAGTCGTGGGTCAGAAAAGCCAGCTAAAGATTCCAGAAGCTGGGCTCTAACCAGTGAGCCAATGACCTTCCTCCATCAGCAGGAAGAACTCAGGCAGCCCTGGTCTCCGACTTACCTGTGGGATGAGACCAAGATAGGACTGGAAAATCATCCTACTGCAAAAAGGGAGAGAAACTAAGGGGCCACTGGTCTAGGGCAGGGCTGGCAAACTGTCCATAAAGGGCCAGGCAGTGGCCCAGTCACAACCTCCCAACTCTGCTGCCGTGGCTCAGAAATATCATAGGTAATACATAAACGAATATGTGTACCAATAAAACTTTATTTACAAAAACAGGTAAAGGGCCAGATTCGGCCCAGGGCCTGGTTTGCAGACTGGTCTAGACTCTGGAGGATAACGCAGGCCCTGGAAGCAGGTGGCCTAGGGGACCCAAGGAGGTGGTCTTGACCTCCGGGTGCCCCTCCTGCCTAAACCGGACACAGTCCTTGCCTCCTTATGGGGACAAATATACCCAGGAAGGCCTGTCCTGTGAGTGCTGACCAGAGGCCTCAGGGCAGCCACCCTTCAGGGACACGCCTGGGGACACCTGCACTGCAGCCCCTGCAGCTCCAACTCTGAACGCCTGCCTGCTCAGAACGTTCTCAGCCCCTCTTTCTGCCTCCCTATCAAATAAACAGGCTTAGGAGAGGCCCATTTCCAAAATCGTAGCTTAAAACACGTTTCCATTTTAAACACGCATCTCACCCTCCTTTACAACCGTGTCACTGTCACTGTCACTTTCTCAATGGAAATGGCAAGAAGGAAAGGATGTAACTGGATCCAGCAACCGTGCCCCCTGCCCTGACAAGCCCTTCCATGCTTGCCCCATCACTGAGGACCCCCATCTACGTGGGTGCGTCGGGGATGCGGGAGGGGCTTCAGGAAGTGTCCTGAGGAATTTTCTGCAGCCCCAGCTCCCACCCCCACTCCCTCCTACCCCCCAGGGCTGGATCTGGGAGCTTGGACTTGGGGACGGCAATAACCTGACCACGCCAAGCAGGAGGGAATATTTATGGACAAGCGATTCCCAGCAAAAGCAATTCATTTAATGAAAAATTGTGCAGGAGAGAAAGGCTGGCGGTGTAATTTGGCTTCTGAGTGGCGGGAGCACAGATGGTGCCCGTGTTTCAGATTCCTGGCCCGGGCCCCGGCCTCCCCAGAGCCCCCATCGACAGCGGCTTAAGGGATTTGTATGGAGTGGCTCTGCAATTGCTTTTCCTTAAGTAATTAAAAAAAGGCACCTGTGTGCACCCCGGAGGGGGACACGTAGATGTGCTCCGAGGAGCAACGCCAGGTGGCCTGGAGGCTGGCCCGTGCCCCACTGCCCGGCTGGAGCCACACTCCCTCTCCCCTGGTTCTGGCTGCGGTGGGGCTTGTGGCCCATGGGGGAGGATTCCGGAGCAGCACGGGCACCCAGGGAGCAAGCACTGGGTCCGGGGGAGGGGAGCGACAGCTGCTGGGATTTAGGACACGGCCCCATCGCCTCCTCGGCAGGGCAGCTGAGCTCGGGGGGCAGGCGCCACGGACCCACGAGCTCCCGTCGGCCCGCCAGTTAGGGAGGTGAGGTTGCTAAGGCCGACAAGAAGACCCAGCTTCTCCTCCTGGAGCCGAGCGCGCCAGACCCCCAACAGCCCTCAGCACCGGGTACCTTGTGACTGGGGCCATCACAGGTTGCTGGTTCAGTGCAGCTGGCCGGCCGGCCGGGGCAAACACAGAGGCTCCAAGCTGCAGGGGCTGCTCGCGAAGGAGGCTCAGAGTGTGTGTGTTGGGGGGGGGGTTCACGGCAGGCTCTTCGGGATGGCCTGGGCAAGGCCTGGGCAAATCGCTCTGTTTTCATTCTCCCTCTCCCACCCGCCGTCCCACTCCCAAACCGGAGACAGGCATTTTCAAGGATCTGCTGGAGTCACTCAAGCTGATAGTTTCCCCTGCTCTCCTACCAGCTCCCCAAGTTAGCAGCCCACACCCCGCCCCCGTCAGCACCCGCCACAGAGCGTGTGCCCTCAAAGGGAGCTGGCTGCGTCGTTAGTTCCTGATGAGAATGGGGCACAAATGTAGGGAGGAGGTCTGAGGGGCCCCCTGCACCACGGCCAGGGCACAGAGCCCCCAGCCGCCAGAACCGGCTGCCAGCCCCGGGGGAGCGGGAGGTGCGGCTCTGGCAAACCCTGGATGAGGCGCGGCCACTGGCCATTCCTGTCACTTGAGGCAAGCGGGTCCCCGCGCCGCGCCTCCCAGGGACCTCCCCGAGGAAGTGAGGAGCCCAGGCAGAGCCGGCCTCCCCTTCGGTACCAACAAGACCGCACGTGCACACAGGAGGAACCGTAAGGAGGCTGTTCGATGGCCGTGGGCAGACCCACACGACGGCGCCCAGCGCCGCTGCTAAGCCTTGGTCCGGGGCACCGTGTAAATGACAGAAACGTTCTTGGGACGGATCTGTGATCTCAAGAAATACAACACGCACGCTCACAAGTACAAGGCCCCCGTCATGAACAAAAATCTTTAGGAAGGGCGCCTGGGTGGCTCAGTTGGTTAAGCAACTGCCTTCGACTCAGGTCATGATCCTGGAGTCCCAGGATCGAGTCCCGCATCGGGCTCCCTGCTCAGCGAGGAGCCTGCTTCTCCCTCTGACCCTCCCCCCTCTCATGTGCTCTCTCTCATTCTCGCTCTCTCAAATAAATAAATAAATCTTTAAAAAAAAAAAGAAAATCTTTAGGAAAAGCCAAGCTCCTTCATCAGACACCCACCATGGCTCTTTCAACTCTGGGGCCAAGCCATTCGTGTGCGTTGACTTTTCTAAGTCTCTTTATTGGGCAGGTATGTCATTTAAGTGGAGGGTAGGCCAATGACAGAAAGTGGGCCAAATGTGGCCCACAACCCGTCTGTAAATAAAGTTTTATTGGCACGGCCACACCCACCACTGTGTTGGTGCCGCCACAGCTGAGCAGAGCGGGCCCACGGAGACCACGTGGCCCACACACCTGCAAACATTCACAGAAAGTTTGCTGAACCTTGATTAAAGGGGCAGAATGATTTTCACAGGGTAGCCTGAGGCCTAAGGACCTCAGTGGGGCGTGTGCTAGAGGCCGACCTCGGTGAACTGGGTGAGCCCCTACAGACACGTGCTGTGGACTGAGCTGTGTCCCCCCCCCTTCCCTAGGTTGAAGCCCTAACCCCTAATGTGACCGCCTTTGGAGATGGGAACGTCAGGAGGTAAGTACAGTTAAACCAAGTCCTCTCCCCGCTCCATGCAAGGACAGAGCGGGGAGGCAGCCGGCTACAAGCCGCCTGGGGGCTCTCACCAGAACCCAGCCCCCAGGCACCCTCTTCTCAGACGTCCAGCCTCCGGAACCACGGGGGACACAGTCCTACTGTTTACATGCCACCCAGTCCGTGGTCCTTTGTTCCAGCAGCCCGAACTGCCTGGGACAGGTGTCCTTGTGCACACTTCCCGCAGTCCTGTTCTTGACTGACCACAGCAGGCCGCATGCTCCCCACTAGCCGCTTCCGGAATCCAGCTCTCACCAGGTGCCAGGAAGCACCTAGAGCCTGGTGCACGGAGGCCTGGTCTCAGGTTCGGCCTCCTCTAGGCCACCTGTCCCCCATACCTACAGCCCGATCTGGCCATTCACTGTGAAAACAGACCCCCCTGGAGGCCAAAAGCACCTCAGGGGGCGGCCTGGGCCAGCTGCCCTTCACCCACGCCGGGGCCCAGACCCAGCCTCAAAGGGCGCCCGGGGGCTTGAGAGGACCAGCCCCGTGCTGTCTGGGGGCTTTGGGTCCCCTCGTAGCAGAGACACTGGCCCCTAACCCCCCAGCCACAGATCTCACACGCTCTGCCTGGAAGCACCTGGCGTTTTTGATTTTACGAACCCAGGCACTCACACACGGAGGAACACAAGCATGGAGGTCTCTGAAATGACACCTAAGGAACGAAGGGGTCGGGCCCTGGGGCGCCTGGGTTTGCTCAGAACCACTGCACCTGCGCCTAGAGCGGCAGAGGGAAGGCGAACAGCAGAGCCGGCACAAAGCCTCCCGCAGCCCAGCGCAGTCGGGCCCGGAGCGCACGTAGATGTGAGGGGCCCCTGACTTCCTAAGGTTGTAGGTGAGTAAGAATTAAGGTACTGAGATCAGATTCACCCACTGTGAAGCCACACAAACCCGGAGCAAGATGGTCTCAGACTCTGAGCTCCAAGAGGGTCCCATCTGCCATGTGTGGACTATTCTGTGCTCTCAGCTGGCGAGGCTGAATCGAGGGGGTGTCCGCATGCCGGGCCCTCCCTGCAGCGGCTCTCGGTGGCATCAGGGAACAAAAGACACACAGAGCCCTCCCCTGCTCGCTGGGAGCAAGGACCTCCTGTGCACGCTCCTCGTCCTGCCCCTCCAGTTACTGCCGCTTTTGACCAGAGAGGCACCTGGGGGAGGGCCAGCGGCAGGATGCCTCCTCACCCTCCCAGGAACTGACTCCCTCGGACATGTCACCAGGGGCCCCAAGGACGCTGGTGGAGACAGGCAGAGAGGGGAGGGGAGGGGAGGCAGAGGGGAGAGGAGGGATGAAGCGGGCAGAAGCCTGCCAGGGCAGAAGCCCAGCCGGGGCCCGGGCCATTCCCCAGACAGGGTGCTCCCAACACGGAGCCTCCTGTCACAGCCACACAGGCCTCTGTGACCCCCAGTGGATCACTCCTGTCAGAACCACCCGAAAGGCCAGGGATCTTGAGAGCGCCAGCCAGAGGCTCAACAAGAAACACTCTTGTCACTTCCAGATGACAAATGACAAGAGTTATGACCTCGGAGTTTAGGGGCCCTGGGCCTAATCTGAGCGCCGACCTGGGAGCAGGGAGGCTGTCACCCCAGGTTGGAAGACTGACATATCAAACAGCCCGACATTCATGCATGTCTCCCAGGATCTGCCGCTAGGACCAAGGAAAATGAGAAAACAGCGCAGGGTGGAGATTTGCCTCTGGTTATCATAGCAGGGGCCCCAAGCAGAGACAAATAGGGTTTTTCTTTCCCAAGCATGAAAAAATAGAAATTGGCATGTCGTCAGGCTCAGAGCAGGGGGGGCCCTCGGGGCCCAGCGACACTCTCGGCTCGGGCTGTCCGTGCCACGGGGGGCAGAGGGCAGGCTCAGAGGGCCCACAGAGCCGGACCAGCATCAGGGCTCCCGGCAGTCAGGGCACTTAGCAGCGGGGACTCCCAGGCCACCAACATGAGACCCTGACTCCCACAGGGGACCCCACTGCAGGATGATTACTGAGGGCCACCACCTCAACTCCACCTCTCCCTCTCTGGGTTTTAAAGCAAAAAAAAAAAAAAAAATCAACCTATTCATAGGAATCAATAGTAAAGCCCATGACATCCTCGAGGATCTCGTTTATTAGCATTCCCATGGCCCCCACTGTGCAAAGCACTTGGCCACTGCTCACGGGAAGCTCCCCAGCCGCACGGGATGGCGGGCGGGGCCCGAGTCAGCAGCTGGCAGGCAGCCAGGGATCCGTGGCTCCTCTGGGACTGGGTGCCCCACAAGCCCCTCCGCTCCCCATCACGGCCCAGGACACATCCAGCCACCGAGGGCACTGGAGTTTGCCCCACTGGATCCGGGGTCTCCTCTGCAAGCACTTTTGCTAAATATAAAGAAAGCATCAACCTGCAGGCTCAGAAATGCGCCCAGCATCTTCCTCGGGAGGCTGGCGCCATGCCTTGCCGACAGGGACGGGACGGGATGCAGAAAGTCATTTTAATAGACCTTTCTACGGGAAGGGGACCAGCCTCATGCTGTTGGGGGTTTTAGATGAGACCACGCAGGCAAAGCTCCCAGCCTGGGATGGACAGATCAGTCAGTATCGGCACATTTCCGATCATAAAACAAGACCCCTGCCTCCTATTTCTCCAGCTCCTCCCTGTGCTACTCATCTAGCAAGAGAGAGAAAAGCAACAGAAGCCTTTCTCTGCGTCTGATTCCTAGGCCTAGTGCTTTGTTCTCAGCTTCTGAGGAATTACCCTTTACTAGCCATCATAACCCCCCCCCCCGCAAAATGACCGAAAACATACAAAACAGTGCATTTTTATAAGATAAAAAAAAAAAAATTTAAAGCCAGACCTTCCTTTAACATCGTGGAGCAAATGGAGAGCCCTCCCATGCGCTGAGCTCCACCAGCTGACCCCGCCACACACACCTGTCCTCAGTGACCCTGAGGCCTCCGTGGCTCCTAAGCTATGGGAGCCTTGGCCCAGCTGGGGTCTGCGCCCTCCTCTGCCTCCAAGCCTGGGCCCCGCTCTGTAGGTCTCTGTGGGCTGGACTTCCGACAAGGCCCCCCCCCGCAAAAGCTGCTTCCGGGGGCTATGCACCATCAGCCTCAGGTGGCTCCACGGGAAGCAAACACAAAGATTTTCCACAGACCAGGGGCGCCTGGGTGGCTCAGTCATTAAGCGTCTGCCTTCGGCTCAGGTCATGATCCCAGGATCCTGGGATCGAGCCCCGCATCAGGCTCTCCGCTCCGCGGGAAGCCTGCTTCTCCCTCTCCCACTCCCCCTGCTTGTGTTTCCTCTCTCACTGTCTCTCTCTCTCTCTCTGTCAAATAAATAAATAAAATCTTAAAAAAAAAAGATTTTCCACAGACCTTGACCTCCCCCGACTGACACGTGGGCCCTAAATGCCTGCCATCTGCAGAACTTGGGACCTACCATGTGCGGGGTGGACCCCACTGGAGAATGAGGGCTCCCGTCTTGCCAGCAACTGCTCACTGATGCAGGGGGAACCCGAGGCACAAACGGAGCTCGCAAGAGACTTTTGGGGACCGCCAACACTTCACAGGGTACAGCCCAGGGAAGACCAGAAGGAGTGCAGGGGCCCACCCAGAGCACCTGCTTCTCACCCAGTCTTGTGTCTCCTTCCAGAATGCTCTCTACATACCAAGACAACATAGATGGCCTTTTTTTTAGACAGAGGACAGCCCACAGCCACTGTTTACACCTTGCCTTTTCCCCAGGACGCATTTTCGGGGAATGCTCCACCTGAGAGCCTGAGGAGCCACCTCACCCCTTTCTCGTGGCTGTATAGTATTCCAGCGTCTGGCTGGCTCATCACGTGTGTGTGCATTTAGGTTGTTTCCAATCTTCTACATGCTCAAAGATCCTCTATATCCTAAAATTAATACCATCACGGCTTGAGTGAAGTACTAACTTCACTTCCCTCAGGTGACTCTGCTGACGGCAACCACCTCTGGGTTTCCGGAGAACGAGACAAGCTTCTGTTTTCGTTCGGCTCTCTTCACCCCCATGGGTGCCAGTCCACATTCTTTAAAATGTTGATTCTGGTTTTTAAAAAAAATCACTCATCACTCCCTTACCGGCCCCCTCCCCTCCCACAGAACGTTTCAGCTTGTTTATAGGCTCCCCTCGGTGTCTTCCCAGGACCAGAGCGGTCAGGGCTCACCTGCAGGGACAGACACCCCTGACGACGCCCGATGTCAGAGTCACCGACCACACTAGCGCAGGAACGGCCGTGTCGCAGAGGCGACGACTACTCAGTCTGCCATGGCGAGGGCACAAAGCCCGCAGACAGCCGGGTCCCCCAGGCGCCCTGCTGAGGACAAGACCGCTCTCTGCGGCTGGAGGTCGGGCCGTGGGAGGCCCTGGGGGACACCGTGGGAAGGTTCACAGCGCTGCACGCTCTCCAGTCTGCATCTGTCGGGCACGCGCTCAGACCCCCGAGGGGCCCCAGGCTGGGAAGTCCTGCTCCGGGCCGCATTCCCTCCCAGCACACCCGGCCGGCCGCCCTCGCTCTGATCTGTGCCGGGACACGCGTGGCCCGCAGGCTCCGGAGCCAGACGCTGGTCACGGTGAAAGTGGACACGTCACTGCAGGAGCCACGGCAATCGCCACGCCAGATGCCCCTGCTGGGAGCCCCAACAGTGGGTGGTCTGCTGCGGCGGCCTCGGAGCCCGTGGGGTCTTGTTTGCCGAGTTTCCCCCCATTTAAATAGCACCGAGCTTTACTCAGGGGCCACCTTTTTTTAAAAAGATGGAACTGACATTCGAGTTTGCTCACGTAGAAGAGCGAACTGGGGCCGAGAAGACGCAGCGCCGGCCTCAAGAGGGGATTATTAAACGTACTTCAGTGAAATCATCAACCCAGATGGCATCTGAGCGCAGGGACCCCCACGCGTTTGCGCCCACGCAGCGGCGCCGGCTCCGGGCCTCCGTCGGGAACCAGGGCAGCCCACAGCCCACGGCCGCCGACCGACGAGGCCTGGGGGCACGCGCGCCGGTGTGCGAGGCTGGAGCACCTCGGAGACAGCAGGCCCCGCGTGGTGAGGCCTGGCCTGCGATGAGCCGTCGCCCGCAGAGCGGCACGTCCAAAGCCGCACGCCGCCCTCCGCCCAGCAGACGGCCGGCGCGGCCAGCACCACACGTGCCTCTTCCAGAACACTCGGGCTCCCAGGCTCTCGGGCCCACAAAGCGTTAAACAAACCCCCCCCCCCGACAGGGGCAGAAACCCAGCCGAGGAGCCCACATCTGCTCGTGATGGCTCACAGACACGGCGGCCCCGTTTCTGAGGTAATTACCAGCGCTGCAGCGAGAGGCAGAACAAACCAGTTCATTAGGAAATCCACTGGAAGCTCTCAGAAGCGCTTCATAAACAAAACAATTAGGTGCATGGCTCCCAGGGCTCCCCTCGGCCCCTGACTGTGGGCTGCCCCCCGGCAGATCCCACAGCCGGCCAGGCGGCCGAGGTCGCTGGCCTTGGACCGGGCCCGATGCAGCCCCCAGAAGGCCCGGGCTCCGGCGTCGCCCTCCTCCCCTTTCTCTATGAAGGAAGCCTCCTCCATGTGTCGCTGTCCTCTCGGACCCACAGGTGTGACCCTGCCCACCAGGACGGCCCGGACAGTCCTGCCCGTCTGCAGCCCGGGCCCTCCCACCTCCATTCTGCACCGACGGCAACAACCAGCACGATAACATTAATAAAGCGGGCGCCGGGCGCTCAGGGCCAGGCGCTTCCCAAGCACATTCCCACGACACTGACAAAGGCCACAGAGGAGGACACCACATGCAGCGGAATCCACAACAAAGCCAAGAGGCCTGGGGGCCCTCCGGAGCTACTGCGTGGCTGTGACATGCCACCTGCACGGGAAAGGACGGAGTGACAGGAAGCTCCGGGGAAGGAGCGAGGGGAACACATACCTCACACAGCAATTTGCTGCGAGCCCCATGCACCTGGCTGCCCAGCACCATAAATCACAGGGTCAGCGAGGCGCAGAAGGGCAGGTGCACGGCCGGACCTCCAACCCGGGTGGGTCGTGGCTCCCCATTCCTCCTCATGCCTCCATCGTCACCCCCAGCCCGCCTCCCGCCACCTCCACTTGGGCTCCTGGTTAATCGCTTACCAAAACAGAAGGCACACGATCTAAACAATTTGGTTCACATTTTACAGTAACAAAGACCAATGGGCCTCAGGCTGGGGCATCGAGGAGAGGCCCCGCACCCTGCATGCAGTGCATCTGGGGGGCTGGGGGCCCTCTCCCCTCTTCCACACTCAGCAGAAGCCCCCTCCCTGCCGGATGCCTCTGAGGGGAGCTGACAGTTCCCAGGGAAGCTGAGCTCTCGGCAGGCGGCAGCCCAGACAGCTGGCGGAAAATCAGTTAAGTGCACCCGGGCTCCTGGCCACTCAAACAGGGTTTTCAATCTCTCTCGCTCTGTTTAATCCGCAGTCAACTTCCGCACCTGCCTTGTGGAGTGGCCTGGGACGCCAGCACCACCTCAATGGAGGAAAGAGCCCCTTGTCGGGCTTCGCCCAGTGCCAGCCACCACGGGAGCAGCCGGGGCTGCGCTGAGCTAATCCAACGTGGCGTGCAGCCTTGTAGGACTAATTCGAGTTCAGACCTAAAAAGGGCGGTGCGCGCACATTTATTTTCTCCGGGCGAAGCTGGAGCATCCCTCTGATCTCCCCCGATAGAAATCCCACTACAAAGCCTGCCCGTCTGAGCACGTGCCCAGGGAATTCGGTTCTTGGAAATGGAGCATAGGCCTCAGGAGGCGACTCCTCTGCCCCAGTTGAGCACTGGACCCCTGCCAGGAGGCGGCCGCCAGCCTGGAGACACCTGCGGGCAGGAAGGGTACACTCCAGAACTCTCAACAGGCACCTGCCTCCGAGTGGGATGAGGGAGACAGGCAGGGCGTGGACGTTCTGGGTTCTTGCTGCAATGACCTTGGCAAAGTCACTTGACCTCTCTGGGCCTCGAGAGGTCACAAAGTTCAGGGTCACCTGGAAGCAGGGTGGTGCCACCAGCAAAGCAGGAGGGAGAGAGGCAGGGAGAGACACAGGGGAAAGGAGGGCTCAAAACAAACCAGCAGTAGCACGTGACCAGGGGCAGGCCCCACACTTGCTCTGCACCCAGGCCCTGTAGTGTCCTCGGGTCCCTGGACCCCTGCTCACTGCTCCACTCTCACCCTCCACCTGGAGGCCCAGCTCTCTCCCGGGTCCATCCTACGCCCACAGCAAGTGCTCAGCAGCGCTCAGGCGGCTGAGTCTGCATGTGACTTTCTATGCTCCCCTTGGTCCCGATGCGGCGGGGGAGAACGGAAGCTGGGCGGGAGTGACCCGGTTTGGGCCTGTTGGCTGGTTTGGTTTTTCGTTCCCATTTCTGAAACAAACCAAAAAACCACCCCTACCACGACAAAAGCAGCCCAAACCTTCCACCTCTGGGGGCTGCAGGGCATTTACGGAAGAAGCCCCCAGGAAGGGCAAGATCACTCCTCCCTCCCCTGAAAAGCTGTACTTGTTTTTTTTTTTTTTTAAAGAAAGTTGTAAAAAAGACAGACACATACTGAGAGTGTATGTTTTTAAGGGACCCAAATTCCACCACAGAGAGCTAACATGCATCAACATTTGGGCAGCCCCCACTGCGCACACCCGTATAGCAGGTTACACATTTGTCAAAGTGCCAGGCCCCTCTGTTCCCCCTGCTGGGGACGTGGAGCTGGCAGGAAGTTGCCCCCCCCACGTCCCTGTAAGCACTGCCTCCTCCTCTGGGAGTCCCAGCCCTGACCCTTCGGCACTCTCAGTGGTCTCTGTTCACCCTGGCCCCCCAGCTGGCTTCTCCCTAATTACGTAAAACCCTGGGGGCGATTTCCCTCCATCCACCCCTGCTCCAGATGGAGGCCCAGAGCTGCGCCCAGGACACGGGAAGCCCGGGAAGCCAGGGTTTTCATCTGCTGCTGTGCCTCGGGGACGGGGCTGTGGGATCCAGAAACTGGCAGGAGTCTGGGACAAAGAAACAGGCCTGGGAGGGTACAAGCAGCCATGTGGTTCTCCTATTGCACACCGATGGGTCACGAAGGTTAATGCCAGCGAAGTGGCTCAGAAAGGAGAACCACAGAAGAGAGCAAACACCCAAACACCATGTCAACTCGACAGTGACCCCAGGGCAGCTCAGCCTCCTGCTGACTGCGGGGGGCGGGGGTGCTCCGGTGTGAATGCTGTCAAAGGAAGCCAGGCCAGAGAGCAGACCCTGGGCGCAAGGCCCCGAGGAGCTCCCTCTGAGGGCTCTGGTAAGAGGCTATAAGCCTGGCGGCTTCCTCTGGCCCGCGGAGGCAGACCAGCGCCCGAGGCCGGGGCCTCCCGCTCCGCTGTGGGAAGTCTGCAGGTGAACGGCAGCGGCACGCTGGCATCTGGCCTGGCCTGCTGGGCAACCACAGCTACCAGCACCCTCACAGGCCCATCCAGAGGCTCCAGAGGCGGCAGCCACGGCGCTGGGTGTGGGTCATGACTGGGGGCCGATGGGCTTGAAAGAGCAGCCCCTCTGATGCCAGAGACCCTGGGAAAAGGTTGGGAAAGGGTGCAAGAGGCAACTGGTCGGCCCTGACCGGCCCAAGCCAGGGCTGACGGGAAAGGCTAGAGTCTGCCATGCCATCAACCCTCCAGCACGCTTCCTCTGCAATGGCAAAAAGGCAACTACTTTCAGTTTTGCAGGCCAGGTGGTCTCTGGAGCAACTACCCAACTCCGCTGTTGCAGGCAAAAGCAGCCAGAGACCGCTTGTCAATGAATGGGTGTGGCTGTGTGCCAATAAAACTTTATGAACATGAAATCTGAGTTTCGTCTTAAGTGACGTGTTGCATTGTCTTCTTGTGATTTTTTGCACAACTCTTTAAAAATGTAAAAATCATTCTCAGGTTGAGGACCACACAAAGGTAACCTGCCAAATTTGGCCTTTGGGCCCCTGTTTGCTGACCCCTGCTCTAGAAGAAAGAACACAAATACCTGAAATTCACAGAGGCCGGCCACATGCAAGAATTTGGCATCTAATGTGCCAGCACAGAGGGAGCATGACAGAAAAGGGACAAGGGGGGTGGGGGGACTTCCTAAGAGCCTGAAGAAGGTGAAGAACCAAGTTGAAAGTTTCTAAAATCTGGAAAGTGGTTGGGGCTCCTGAGTGGCTCAGTCATTAAGCGTCTGCCTTCAGCTCAAGTCATGATCCCAGGGTCCTGGGATCGAGTCCCACATCAGGCTCCCTGCTCAGCGGGGAGCCTGCTTCTCCCTCTGGCCCTCCCCCATGCTCATGCTCTCTCTCTCAAATAAATAAATAAAGTCTGTTAAAAAAAAAATAAAAATAAAAAATAATAAAATCTGGAAAGTGGAGATGCTCTCCCTGGGTTCCGAGGAAGGTATCAGAAGGAACTGGCCCAAGCACAGATGGGGGTGGGCAGCTCAGGCCGGCAGAGAGAAGCCCTTGCTTAGGAAAAGCATCCTGGGATCCTCCCCCAACCCCACTATCCATTCCCTAAAATGCGGCCAAGGAGCCAGCAGGTCCCTGAGCACCACCCGACCTCAACCATCTCCCTGCCCCTGCCGGGTCTGCCTCTGACACACCTCAGCTGTGGTGTCTGCGAGGGGCCAGGTGCCTTCGCGGCATCTCCGGCCTCGACTAGTTACTGGGCAACAGAGCTTGGAAGAGGCAGAAACCGCCAGCCCGTTCCACCGCCGAAAAGCCTGCGGGCTGCCATCCAGCACTGCATGGCCAGGCGCCCCATGGCCAATGGCCACTCCCGGCTGAAGTCCTCGCCTTCCCGCCCCGCGGTCGGGGCAGCTGGGGTGGCTCTACGTGGGAGCCCGGCACAGGGCCCGGCCACCCGCCTGAGCCCCGGCTTGCGCAGAGCGCTTGCACACCACTCGCTCAGTAATTTCATGCTACACCGCCTGGCAATGTAAGCGTGGAAGCCCAATCTAAGGCGGCACTTCCCAAATGTCACTTGTTTGTGAACACATGGCTGAACCCAAAATTGCTTTTAATATCTGGGCAGTCCCTGCTGGCCCCACTGCGGTTCCGGCGCTGACAGCACCTCCAGGACAAGCCTGCAATCTTGTCCAGAGCTTACAACTCAATCGCAGCTCCCACCGCGGCCGGGGCTCTCGGCGCACACAGGCCCCACAGAATTCTCCGTGCACTGTCTCACCGTCCACAGTGCCCCATGGTCACGTGAGCAAAACCACACGCTCTGGGACATTCCATCATTCCTTTAGCTCAAAAGAAAAAGTCCTGGGGTGCCTGGGTGGCTCAGTTGTTAAGCGTCTGCCTTCGGCTCAGGTCATCATCCCGGGATCCTGGGATCAAGCCCCACATCGGGCTCCCTGCTCAGCGGGAAGCCTGCTTCTCCCTCTCCCACTCTCCCTGCTTGTGTTCCCTCTCTCGCTGTGTCTCTATGGAATAAATAAATAAAATCTTTGGAAAAAAAAAAGAAAAAGAAAAAATCCTGATGCTCCCACCTCTTCTCTTTCAGCGAAGCCCAGCATCTCTGCCAAAGACAGCGCCCCCCAGGATAACAATCCCGACACTCCTAACCCCCCAGGTGCCTCTCCAGTCTCTTTCCTGCAAAGCTCAGTTCCTTTTCTGAACTGCACTGAAACAGCGAAGCTAGAAAAGTGAGTGGTTAGAAACATAAAGGTGAGCCCATCCGTCTAGCCCTGAGCTGCCCACCAGAGGCAGGACGCAAGCCACCTGTGTAATCTTCAGTCTAGTCTCCACACTCAAACCGTGAAAAGAAACAGGCAAAATTCACTTTAATGATATATTTGGTTTAACCCAATCTATCCAAAAACATCGCCTACATAACCAGCACGAACCAATTATCTGTGTGATATTTCATGTCCGCTTGTCATGCACCGAACCTCGGACATGGCGCGTGTTACCCCACAGCTCAAGGCCACGACACCCACACACGGCCAGTGGCCTCCATGCTGATCCCCACGGGGTCACGACTGCTGGGTCTTGTGAGAAACCCTCCAACTGCCCCGGTCCTGGGCGCTGACTTGGAACTGGCCAAGCGATTCCTCAGAGGAACCCCCAGGCTCCAACTTGGGAGGCTGACGGGAAGCACCCTGTTTTCACACCGCACTGGCCCTGCTGGAGGGGGTTCTCCTGTTCCTCGTGCCCCAGTGCTAGAGAGACACCCATGAGTAACTGGGCTGTCTGCAGTGGAGAGAGGCTGATGGGCTGAAACCCTGGGCCAAAGCCTGAGCCCAGCCTGACAGGAAGAGTGTGCCATCTTCTGCAGAGGCCGGAACAGGGACCCAGGGCTGTGGTGGCAGTCCTCGGAGGAAGGCCCTTGGTACGAGCCTGTTCCCACCAACAGCCCCTCCTCGCAGCAAGGCCCTCTGAGACCCAGAACAGCAAATTTCCAGGAAAAGAATCAGAGGAGTCCTCTTGCCCTTCAGTGATCTCCATGGACGGCCCAGACACCAGGGCCCAGAGAGCAGGGTCCGCTGGGGAAGGAAAGCCCCCGGCTGCAGGTCACAGGCCCAATGCCTCCTCCCTGCTCGTTCCAGGTGAGGAACATTCTGGGGATGAGTTCACTGAGGATCCCAGAATCAGACCCTGGCGGAGAGACCAGGCCCCTGTCAAGTCTAAGCAGAGGCCACAGAGGCCCTGGTCCGAGGGAACGGGCTGAGAGGGGCTGACCCCCCGTTTAGACCCCTTCACAGGCTCTGCAGGCACTTACCTGAGTGGCCACCTTGCCATAATCAATCCACCGCAAAGTGGCGAAATTGGTAGATTCTGCACAGTTGAACCCGTGATTGAATCCAGCATGGTAGCCATAGGGAAACGTGATCATGAACTCCCCGGCCTCCTGTGTGATCTGAGGAGGAAAGAGCCGACAGGTGAGCAGGAGCGAACAGGCGAGGGGCGAGGCCCGGAGTCAGGAATGGCGGTTACCACGCGGCTCCCCCACCGGAAGCAGAGCCGGCCCGGGGCAGGCAGAGGCTGGTGGCCGACGCCACCAGGAGCCACCAGCCAGCACAGCAGGGCACGTGGACTCAAGGATTTCCCAACAAGTGCCAGGGAGCCCCAACTTCGGCAGCCAATGGACTTCTGCCCAGTGGAAGGTGGCTCCGCCTAAGTCCAAGGGCTCCAGCCAATTTCCCACGGGGCAGTAGGTGTGGCTGTGGCCTGGACAAGAGCTGCCACCAGCCCCGGGCGGGGCCCCAAGGTGACCGACGCATGGGGCTGTTGAGTGCCACGCCTCCAGGCACTCTCGGGAGGGAGGGGTTCTCCTGGTCTGGAGGCAGGTGGTCGTGTCCCGCCTGCTGTCCACCGTGGGATGTCCGGATACGGCTGGCATCAGCCACAGTGACCCCCCAGCACAGGGCGGGGCGTGCTCTAAGTACAGGGTCTTGCCCTTGTGAGGAAAATAGGTCTAGCTGCACACACGAAACGTTCCTGGAAAATGACCTAAGTCCTCTGGCTGTCATAAGCCCAGGTCTGTCCCTTATATCCCAGGAGGGGGCTCCTTCCAAGTGAGGTCAGAGAGGCCGGAGAACGGCGTGTTATAAGGACACAATGTCAAGGTCGGAACTCTGTCAAATGAGCTGATGATGGTTCCAGACCTATTCAAATGGTCTGATCCAGCCTCCAAAACAGAGACCCCAAACCAAGGAGCTGGGTGTGAGTGAGTGACAGGGAAGAGGGCCCACGAGGAGCCCAGACGGAAGCTTCTGGAACCTCCACCCCAAGGCCTGGAGGAAAAGGTGGGGGCTGTAGCCTCCCCCCTGGGCTCCCTCTCTCCTTCCCCCCGGGGTGGCACTGAGCCCTTCACCCAAGCACTCCAGAAGATGTGGGATCCAAAAGAAGGACAACAAGTTAACAGCGGTCACTGTCCCAGAACATGAGAGGTGGGGCTGGAGGCCCAATTCACGGATGTGGAAACCGAGGCTGGTGGCGAGAGAGTAACTCTGAGGTCCTTGACTGAAGATTCGGTAAAAGCCACAGATTACAGGTTGTCTGGAGTTGGGAGTAACCAGCGCCCCGAACAGGAACGGACCACCGCAGGCAGCCCCCCACCCAGCAATCCCCCCACCGTGAGATATGCCTCTGTCACTGAGGAGTACGTTTCTTTCTCGGGTTTCGTGAAATGGCTTCGCACGGACTGTGCTCTTGTGTCTGCCTCTGTCCCTCGGTGTGACTTCAGGTACTCTGTCCCTTCTCTCTCCTAAAGGGAACCGCGTTGTGTAGATGTATTGCTGGGTGCTTCCCCGTCCTCTGCCGACAGACCGTGGGCTGTTTCTGGAGTGGGGCTCTGGTGAGTGTTCGAGAACGCAGTGGGGGCCAGTCTACTTGCAGACACATGCCTGCATTCCTGCAGGGTCTCCTGGCGGCGGCACATCGGGTTCCCGAGAACCTGCCCAGCAGTTTTCTGCGACGGTCCCCCCATTCAGCATCCATGCTGGTGGTGGTGGGGAGTCCCCATCGCTTTCCTCCTCGCCGGCGTTTGGGGGTGTTCCACCAGGTGGGCCCAGGATCTCGTGGTTTCGATCCCCTTTCTCTGAGGCCTACGGGTGCCTATACCCCCTTTCGCAAAGTGTCTCCTTCTGCCCCCATTTATCAGGTTGTTCATCTTTCTACTGTAGCTTTGTAGGAGTTCTCAGGCTTGCTAATCTTTGTTTATTCCTCCAGAGAGATGAGCAGGAATTGCTGGATTCATTTAAGTCACCAAGAAGAAGTCAGACCCTGAGGGGGCGGGGGAGTGGGGGGTGGGGGGGCGGAAGACTTCCAAAAGCCAACCACGGAGTCAAAAATCAGTCAAAACTGACACAGCCTGGAGAAAAGCCAGTCCTTAAGAACAGGAAGATATTTTTCTTTTCAAGTAATGAATTGTACCAATCAAGGGAAGTCAGTGTGCATTAAGTTATATTTTAAAATTCCTGTCCAAGTGACAGGCGTGTGGGGGATGAAGCCCATGCACGGCAGGAGACTGGGGTGGGGAGAGAACACTCAGTGTCCCAGAGGCGCCAGCAACCTCCACCCCCCCCACCCTGGCCACAGCAAGGATTCTCTGGGCTGGCTCCGTGCACCGGGCTGTGTGAAATGGGTGGTAAATACAATTAAAATTAAAATGTAGGGATTTTTTTTTTTCTTTAAAAACGTAATTACTTATTTTCTTATCCTTTTTGAGCTGACCTTGGACAGCATCATCCAGCTCTCCCGCCGAGCTGGCTTGCCTCCCTGCCTCCCTCCCTCCCTCCCTCCCTCCCTCCCTCCACCAGGGTACCGGCAGGCACGAGGCCCGGCATGAGCGGGGAGTCTCCCGGGCACGCTGCGGGGTCCCCGCGGGGCCAGCTCTGAGAGCCGGGGTGTGAAGGGAGGTGCCTCCGGCCCCCACTCGGGCAGACCACAGTGCCTCGCCTTCCCGCACGACCCCTCCATAAACCAAGGCCTAGAACCGATGTGCTCAGGCTGGCAAGGAGACGATGCTCCTGTCACAAAACCGACATCCTGGTGGCTTCGTCTCAAGCCCACGGTGTCCATCCTCCATGTCACCACCGTCCACATTATCCCGACAATAAATTAGAAGGCACTTGGGATGATGGATAGGCCGTGTGGCAAAGTCATAAGCAGAGCAGGGAACGCCGGCGCACACGCCAGTCATGGAGGAAGCCTGACTTCAGCTGCTTCCCCCAGCGCTCGCAGGATAAATGAGGAAGTCCATGGCAGATTACAGAAATACACACTTTTAATTATTAAAAAGCTCTGCTATTGATCTGCTTTTTCTTTTAGAAGTAAATACCATTACAAAGATTTATAAGTGGAGCGTGGGAGTCACTCCCCCCCGGGCTGCCAGGAATTCAGATGAGGGGACCCACATGGACCCGGACGGGGCATTCATCTGGAGCCTAACGCTGCTCCCTGCTCACTGCTGGCCCAGCCTCGGCCTTCACCCCGCAGGCCCGTGGGCAGCCGGGGGCTGGGCTGGTGGCAGGGGAGCACGGCCTCTGAGAGCCAGCTGCCCCAGGGCCAGGAGGCCCCCGCCTTCAGGTGCCTTCAGGCATTTCGTGCACCAAGCACAGTGCCACGCGGACAGCGACGCAGGGGAGGGGACGCCTCTGACCGGCCTCTCTCTCGCTCTCTCTCTAGGAAGCACCGCCTGGGAGAACGCTCTCCACAACCCACAGGAAAGCAAGTCCTTCTCACTCCTGGGAGCAATGCCGTGTCTGTCCGTGAGGTTCCCGGTAACCGGCGGTGTTCAAATCACAAGACGAGGAGAGGAGACGGGGGCATGGAAACCTGCGTTTCTCAGGGCAGAACGTGCCACGCTCTGAAGGACGAGCCCGACAGCGAGAGCGAATCCCCGATCTGAGCACTGATGCTGTGGGCGATGTGATTGAAATGTCAGAAGCAATTTCCAACTCGCTGACACTCCTAGCAAGAGTGCGGCATGAGGATCTGATTGCAGAACTTGCTCCCGTACCCGACAAATGCTCTTGTACGGAGACCTCCAGGAACCAGAATCCCAGAAGCGGCCTCCTCTCCCCGGCCTGCCCCCACTACCCAGCCCAGAGTCTGCTCGGGCCTCTCCGGAAGGTTCTGGGCACATCCCTCTGGTCCAGACCACCCTGGGGACACAGGCCTAGACCTTCCCATCCAGGAGGCTTGTCTGCAGGGAAAGGCTTGCCTGCGGTGGATACCTGCTGAGCCCCACCCCAGGGCAGAGCCCCTGATGAAGGCCCAGACCCAGGTGCTGGCCTTCCACCCCCCACCCCTGCACCCTGACTGCCCAGCTTCAGGCCTCATTCATCACAGCCTTTCCCGGGGACAAGCGGAGCACTCCCTGGACCAGCAAATTGAATGAGTTCAGTCTCCACGCTGTGGGAGAGCCAGATATTTCATTTCTAAACAGGTATTCATTCTTGCAAAGGACATCTGCAGTGGGCCATGGGGTGCGGCCAGAGATCAGGACGAAGCGGGGGGCAGAGGGGCCTGCCCAGTTGTTCTGTGGCTTCCTGGGAAGTTGGCAGGAGCTGCCCCTCCACTGCGACCCCAGCCCTGTAGGACCCTGCGGGGAGGTGGGGGGGGGGCAGCCAACAGGCACACAGGGCAGGGGACTGAGCGTGGGAGTGGGAGTTATGTAAGGCAAGACCCCACCCAACTCTCCCCTCTTCCGTCCTCACTCCCCACCACAGTAGAGCTGGAGGCTTCTGCAGGCTTAAGAAGCCAGCGTCCTGGGACATTGGTGGTCCCCTCGGCCGGGGCCCCAGCAGCCCCTACGTACCCGGCTGAACGGGATCCCATACTTCTTGAGGATGATGGGCGAGATGAGGGTCATCTTGTGCCGCAGGAAGGCATCACAGCCCTGGGAGCTCCCGGGGAAGAACCCTGGAGCAGGAAAGATGGGCGTCAGTCTGGTGGGCCAGAGCTGAGCAGGCCTCTTTTGGGCAGCATTCGCCTCCCATCAGGCCTGCGGCTCCAAGGGAACAAAATGCACACGACCCTGCCGGTTAGTGAGCCCAGAGCCAAGGGTGGGCCAGGGCCATCTGTGCAACAAAGTGTACCCCCAAAGTCACAGATGGGGTGCAGGCCAGGGCACAGCTGCACAGAACTCCCCTCTGAGCACCCCCCACATAAAACCCGCCACGTGGCACGCGCCCAGTCGCTCAGCCGAGGCAATCGTGCAGCCGGGGAGACGGGACACGGGAACAGATGCTCTCAACCCAGGGAGCCGTGAGCAGTGCCCCCCCACAACCAAGTCTGCAGCGAAGAGGGAGGGGGCCCCCTATGTGGGCACGGGCTCCCCTGGGCTCTTCCCACACGTGGTCCCCACGGCAGGCGGAGGCGGAGGCTCCGCCTTCCGACTGACTGTCCGAAGCCCGCGGTGCGGTGGGAAAGGGGCAGAGCAGCCTGGGCCAGGCCTGACCGTCTGCTCCACAAGGTGGTTCACGTTGGGCTGTGCTTCCTGTCTCACAGCATATACCACATAACTCATTTAAAACAATGTTTGTTAAGTGCACGGAAGGCAGACCATCAGCTCTACTTGCTCAGAAAATGTGTTTCACTAACTCACTCGTTGGCCGAAGCTCCCACCAATGACGTGTAGGTCTTGAGGTTAAAGAAAAGCCCCAGGATTCCACGCAAAGGTGCTGGGCTCCTCACCCGAACCGTCACCGAGAGGCAGCCAAGAAGGGCTGCCTCACAAACTCGGCAAGGTCTGGGATGTGCCACAGCAGTGGCCGGTTCTTCCAGGGTCCAGCTCCCTCCAGGACTGACCCCCAGGAACAACCGGCCTGGGGACCCTCCCGGGGTCCGACCCAGACCGTGGGCCCCCAGCCTCCAGGCCAGTGCACACCCCCGACGGGTGGCCAGTTAGAGGGCACACTTGCGTGTGTATGGATGTGCTGTGTACGGACACAGGGCCTCACCCACACACCTGCTGGTGGCGGGGCGGGGGGCGCTTCTAAGCGACAGTGTTGGGGGTGGGGGCTGGGAAGCCCGCCGGCAAGGACACGACTGTGACTGCGAGGTTCTAGAAAGTGCGAGGGATTACTGAATCCAGCGACTTTCCTCGGTGCTAAAAGTGTTTCAATTAGAGTTATAGCCCCTGCTGCCCGGCCCGCGGCCTCTCTGCAGTCCCTCTTTTTAATGCACAGTTTAAGTGGCTCTCATTAAAGCTCTAATAAAGGCGCACATTTTAAGTGATTAGCACCAATAACGCGCCAACACATTAATGCTCTCTCCATGGGCTCCACGACTCTCCCAGCGAGCCCATTTGGAGCTCGGCTATTCATTTTCCATATTCATCGCAAACTCATTCCATCATCTCAATAATGGAGTCTGTGACGCATGTCCCCCAAAAAGTTTGGAAGGGACACGGAGGAGGGCAGTGACTCACTTGCCCTAGAACCTCTCCCATCCTCCCTCTGAGGAGGGGCGCAGGGGACGCATGAGGCCAGCCCTCCCACCAACGCCACGCCTTCCCACCCTCCCCCAGGGCAGACAGCCCTGGTCCCCGTGCCGAGGAGTGACTTAATGAGTCCACACTGATTACGAAGCAACGATGGGGTGGCCCCCACAGGCCTCTGGCTCCTGGCTCCTCCTCTCCCAGCACCCCGCCCCCCGAGCCTCCCGCATGTGCCCAGAAAGCAAACCAGGCCAGATCTAGGGACAGCAGGGCCTCGGGGACAGGAAGGACGTGGGGAGCAGGCCCAGCTCCAGGGAGAGTGGCCATGGCCCCAAAGGATCCCGGTTCTAGCTTTTCTAGGTGGCACTCAGATCATCCAAGACTTTTCTTTTCTGATAGAAAAGGCACAGAAAGGAAGAACACGCTGGGCGTGGCTAACTGCAAAATCCCAGGGGACACTAAGCAGAGACGTAGGCAAGGGTGGGTGATGCCAGCCCTGTGGTCACCAGAGAGCACCCGGGTGGACCATTCAGTGGCGCTTTCACCCATGGCTGTGTAGGGGTGAGAAGCTCAACAGTGGCCCCCCCAGATGTCCACGTCCTGCTCCCCAGAACCTGGGACTATGTTCTCTTCCAAGTGGCAGGGGCTCCACAGATGGGATTAAGTGCAGGACCCTGAGATGGGGGCCCCAGTGTCACCACAGGGTCTCCATGGGAGCGAGGCAGAGGGAGGCCATGTGACCACAGACCCGGCCACAGGCTGGAGCCAGCGCCTCTGGAGGCCGGAACGGGTGGGAAAGCCTGCCCTGAGCCACGGGAGGAGCCAGGCCAGCCCACGCCTGGGTTTAGCCCAGCGAGGCCCATGTTGGACTCCTGACCTCCAAACACGAGGGAATGAGCCTGGGGGGTTAATTTGGGCTCTTTTAGGGCAGTTTCAGGTTCACAGCAGAAACAGAATCACGCTGTTTGGAGCCACTGACTCCATGATTTGTGACAGTGGCGACAGGAAAAGAAAACAACAGGGAAAAATATTTTTTAACTTATATTTTGAAATTAGTATTTGTAGTCTAAATTTGCATTTTAAAAAAATACGGTGGGAAAACATTTTAATTTGGTTTTTATTTTAGATCTTAATAAATAAGAGAAATCGCTCTTTGCTAGGACCGTGACTGGCATTTCCACGGTGAGAAGCATGCTCCTGATAGTGGGGTTCAGCCCTGCCCGTGAAGACAGAGTCCGGGTTTCCAACAGAAAGGTGAACACGACAACAGGGCCTGCCTCGGGGCTGGGCGGGGCTGGGCCTGGGGGTCTGGCCCCACCCTCTGACAAGCCTCCCCGTCCTCGTCCTCGGGGAAGCTGTGTGTAGCAGCCGTTTGCTGAACAGATGGGCGACTCTGGGGGCAGCTAGGACGGGAGGCCCATTTTCCAGAAAGCTCCACCATTTCCATCTCCAAAGTCAACACGGGCAGGGGAAGAGCACGGTGGGCATTCTTTAGGGGAAGGCAGGAGGAAGGGACAAAGGACAGCAGCAGGACATTAGGGAGGCTGCACCAACGCTGAGTGATGGCTTCTGGAAGATTTTGTGGCTGCCAGGGGAGAGGGGTCAGGCTGCCTGTCACCGCCACCCAGAGGGTCAGGGTGATCGGATGGGCCCCTGCACTGTCCCAGCAGCTCCTGAACAACAGGGCCGGCTCCCCAACCACCCCGCCAGCCTAGGGGCTGCCTGCCAGTGAGGGCCAGACTCTTCGGGCCAGCGGGGTCTCTTCACATTGTCCCAGGCGCTTACAGCCACCTGGCGTCAGAACAGAGAGCAGGGCACCGTGACGGGGAGCAATGCGGGAACCCCACCAGCCCCTCTGTCGGGGTGGTCGGGGGCCTCAGCGTCACCCAGTTGGGGGTCTGGCTTGTCTCCAAGGATCCTACGTCCTGAGGGTCTGCCTTTACCCCAAGTGGTCAGTGCCTCCTCTCCAGACACAGCCTGGGACCCTCCCTGACAAATCCCCTCAGCCCAAGAGACCCCTGAGGGGCTGCTGGAGGGGATGTCTGCAGAGGGAGCCCAGGGAGGCAGCCCGCGCACACACAAGCAGACAGCCTGCGGTCACCATGCAGCTGCGGGGCACAAGCACTGGACTGCTCGTTTTCCAGACTAAGCGCAGACTGTAAGACCTAGAGGAGGGCATGATGCAGTGCCAGGCGCCGGGAGGAAGATAAAAGAATGCGGCTGCCCTCCCCGGCCCGCGGGAGCCTGCAGTCACGTCTGGCAGCTCCGTGCTAACAACCCGGGAAAAAGAGAGTTGAAAGCAATGGCATCCTGTGCATCATTCACGATGTGACAAACCCCATGGGGGGGGGGGGGCACAGCGATCTGATCACGAGTGGGAAAGGAAATGGCAAAATCAGACGGTGACATCTTCGGGCACGCCACCACACCCAGAGACGGAAACTCGCACAGACAGGGAGACCCAGGACCCCCACGCCTGCCCGCCCGCGGCCCAGCCCCCAGCCCCCAGCCCGGGGGCGTGGACACCTACCGATGGCCAGCCGCTCCAGGCGCTTGCCGTGCTCAGGCGGGATGGCGTACCTACGAGAGAAGGGAGGCACGTCAGACGCAACGTCGTGTGGCCACCACGCATCTGAGGGGCCCCGGGGCTGCGGCCACGGCCTCAGAGCAGAGCTGAGCTGCAGCCACCGTGGGCGTTGTGAGAAGGGTGAAGGACAGCGGGGAGGCTGTCAGGGCAGGGACCCACCTGGAAGGCCACGGTCTGGGGCCCCCACAGGCTGTGATGGCCTTCCCGGATGCCAGGCTGGACATGCTCCCCACTCAGTGGCACTTAACGTTTACTCCATGAGGCTTAAAAAGCAAAACCTAAAAAAGCGAGCACTGGATTGGAGCTGCAGGGGAGGGGCCGGAGGGGGGGCGGAGAGGAGACCGGGGAGCCCCCCCCGCCCCCCTTGGCAGTCTCCTTGCCTCCCACTCCCCTAGCCCCGGGAGCCACCCAGGAAGAAGCCTCAGCAATGAGAAACACTCCATTTGTCACCACTGCCTAAGTTTTATTTTTACACATTTTACATTTGAAAGATTCCTGAGGCTCCGTCATAAATAAGAAAGATGGAAAGTGAAAGTTTGCAAACAGATGAAGCCAGAGTGACATCCGCTAACACTGTGTGCGGAAGCCGGCGTGCTGGGACGGCGGGGACTCTCTCCCGACGGGGACAGCCTGGGCACGGGGTGCCGAGGGGCCCCACCCAGCTGACACACCACCCCGGACTGGGCAGGATGAAAACCTCCGTGTTCAGGCACAGGCGGGCAGAACTGGCATGTGGGTCCATAACGCCACCAAGCTATAAGCACGGGCCGTCTGTCTGTCCTAAGAAGGACGGGGCACAGTAAAGACTGTCTACACAGCTACTATAGCAGACCTGAGTCCCATCTGGGAGAAACTCCAGGGCTGCGCTTCCCGCCCAGGGGTGACCCTGCCGCCAGGGGACACGGGGCCATGTCTGGGGACATCTGCAGTTGTCACGACCACAGGACAAGGTGCTCCTGGCATGGAGGGGGTGGAGCCGGGGATGCTGCTCAGCCCCCACAGCACCCAGGGACGCCGCGCAATGACCCACCCCACGTCCACAGTGCCGAGGGGAAAGACCCTGTGTCAGCACACCTCACATTCTAGAACGAGTCAGACATGGGGGCGCATGGTGCAGCAAGCCCTCCACCCTCCCTCACAGTGCGGGAGGCAGGACAGAAATAGCCCAGGACATGGAAGCCGGCCCAGGCTCTGCAGCTGGCTCAGTCCATTCCAATCGAGAGGGCTATTATTGCTTTTTAATAAAATAAAAGGGGGCAGGGCCAAAAGATAAGGCGGTCTCTAATCTACCAGGATAAAAATAATTAATTTCTGGGCACACCCGCAGGGCCCTGGAGGAGATGGCCCTGCACCTTCAATTCTGTTGTCGGCGGAGAATTTTCCACTGTCTGGACAAAGATGAGGTGACTCTTCTTTAAACAGCCTTTTATCACTTACATAAGGATGATAAAAGTTAATCCCAATCCAAAGCACCTTTGTGGGATTAACGTCCCCCCCAAACAAGGAAATGAAACATTCCGGTCCTTCTGGGAAGATGCCGGAGGATGGGAGCAACTAATTTATGGCTCCAAGGCTGTGATGATTAATGCAATATCCCCAGTCTACAATGCTGCTTTCACTTAATTACCGCCTGTAATTGGGAGTTGTAAAGATAAGATTAATTGAATCTGGTGGATGTTAAAAGTTTAATACGTTGGAAGGTGGCTCCTCTGTTATCGGAAAGTACAGGCTGCAGGACGCTGGGCCGAGCGTTCAGAAGAGCGGCCCCTGGAGGGATTATACAGCACGGGTGGACGGGAAGCCGGCAGCCGCGGGGACTTCTGGCTCCAACGGCCAAGGGAAAGCTGCCCTCCCACCACTCGGAACAACCCAGCGACAGCCTCGGTGCCCAGAAGCCCCAACGCCAGGGATGTGCCCCCCAGCCCACACCCCCCCCGGCGCGGCCTCGGTAAGAGGCAAGCCTCAGATCTCAGCGGAAGGCAAGCAGAACGGGGGCGTGGGTCCTTCCGACACACAGCTCTGAGCGAGCTCGGGCCGTCTGTACGGCTCCTTCCGACGGCGGCGAACCCTGTGGGCTGTAGGCTCCCACGGAGCCCTCTCTCCACGCCACGGCCCTCTGGGTGCCCTGGGACGCCCCCCGCAATGGGGGCCCAGGTGAGCTGGCTACACAAGTAGCTAGCCTCCCAACAGGGACGGACACTTGCCCCTGGAGAAAAGTCCCCCCAGGCCCCAAGAGGCCCCCACAGCAGAGCCTCGTCACCCTGGTCACAGCCCCATCCTGCATCCCGCCACCTGGAGGGGGCATCCCTGACTCTCGGGCCTGGCTCGGGGAGGAAAGAGGGACACGCAGCCATCTGGGTGGGGCATGTCTGCTCACCAACCCCCGAGGCAGGAGCAGCTGTCTGGCCATCAGCGAGCGAGCTCCCGGGGCCATAAAACAGAGTTGGTTTTATTGGTCACCGACATGGGAGCAATCTGTCTCGCTCCCCAGGACCTCCGTCCCCATCACAGGGTCAAACTTCACGGCCAAAATCAATCCACTTGGCCGGCCTGCAAACCCCTCTGGACATGCAGCCCCAGTCGGTTGGTGACAAAGGGTTCTTGCATGGTTTCCTCAGACAGTCTCCCCAGGTGCTCTGGTCCAGTCCACTCCGGGTGGCCAGCAGGAGGCCTACCCCTGGCCCCTCTCGCCACTCTCGCTCAACCCCAGAGCCCTCTCAGAACTTCCACTGGCTCTCCCCATCCCTCTCTCAGCCAGTGTCAGGAAACCCCTCCGGCAAGGCTGGCTTCCCCTCGCAAGCTGCTGCCCATCGGCCCTGATGTCGTCCCCTTGGTCCAACAGCGCAACACCTCCCCCAGGGCCAGCCACGTCCCACCCTGAGACGGCACCTGGCAACATGCTCCTCCCCCAGGCTTGGGCTTGGGTCTGAGGCCCCAGCACCCAAGTCACGGTGGAAGAATCTGGAGAAGCTGGATAAAGGAAGTGGGCAGGACAATCTCCGGAACCTGGTGAGCCATGAGAAGGCTAGCAGACTGGAGGCTTCAGAGAGCAGAACCAGAAATGGAGGAGTGCAGGGGCGGGGTGGGGTTGTCCTGGGGAAGGCTGCAGAAGGAATGGCCACCTGTGAGGGAATCGCTCGGACTCCTTGCTTGCAGCAGTCTGAGGGACACACAATGTGTCCCGGTCCTGAAGCGGGCCGGGCAGGAGTCTGGAACTTTCTACACAGTGTCCCGCTTGGGGTCTTTATCTCTGTATTTCACCAGCCCTTCCCCTTCTGCATGTTCTCTCTGCTTTTGAACGTTCTACACTAAGTACTTCTGGGCAACACTAAACCAGAAAGTCCTGGAAGTCGGCACTGTCGGAACGGTATCCCTGGCAACCACTCCAGGTGACCCTGCAGAGGCTGCAGCAGGACCAGATAGGCTCCATAACTCCCGGTTTAATGCCGTGGAATTGCCCAGAAGGCCGACAGAGCCAGATTCAGGCATCATTTGCCAGACGCCCTTTTTGGAAAGGCAGTTGTCTGCAGACATCAGGGGCCTCGGGTAGAAAATAAAACAGTTTTAGATTAGGAATAAGGTACATGGGAGGCAACGGGAGACCCCAGGCCCCGGGCCCCCCAGGTGAGAATACAAGACGTGCGAGGCACAGTGATTGAAAGACCACTACTGTCCAGCCATTTCACGGCCCAAACGACCGGCCAACCAGAAGGAACATGCTTCAGGCGTGATGGTGAGCTGCCAGACCCGCACCCAGACACCGCGTTCCCGAAGGAAGCAACACCCAGGTCTGGGGAGGGACCAGATGGGCCACTCCAGGACGGTGGGCGTCCCCCAGCCTTCCCTGTGTTTCCTGCTCCTTCATTTACACTTTGAGGTACTCAGAGGGAATGCAACCCCCCCAATCACGGCCACCCCAAGAAGCCAAAGCTGAAACCCGCAAACCTGCCCACAAGGCCGGGTCCAGAGCAATGAGCAATCACATCCGAGCCCTGCAGCCCGACACACAGGGGGGTCTGACCTGTCTACGAGTGCAGCCTGGACGCTAGAGAGGTGCACCATCCGGCCCACCCTGTGTTTCTGCTATAACACTGAGGCCAGGGGGCGAGAGGTCTCGCCAGCCCTGCGGAGGCCAGGCCTGAGCCCAAGCTGGTGGCAGAGCTGTCTTGGGGACACTGCGTGGCCCCAGACGTCAGGAGGCTTCTGCCTGCTTGGGTCACAACAGACTCGGGGGCCTAATATACTCCAGGGCTTGTGACGCCAGACAGGTGGCGGGTGCTTGGGTGGGCGGAGGCCTCAGCCTGGCAGCCAGGCGGCTCTTGGGGCCGGACAGGGCTGGGTAATTAAAAGGAGAGGCGTCCTCTGCGGCCTGCACTGCTTGCGGGCCAAGGGACAGGCCCCCGCCATTTTACTGACTCACCGGCCGGGGAGAGTCTTCCTGTCCGCCGGGGAAGATGCTATTAATAGTGTCATTTTCTTGGTGTTTTGTTTATTCCCCCGGAATGGCTTGATGGATGTGAATAATTATCAGACTATAAAAGCCAGCAAATGTGCTATTTTCTATCGCTCTAAATCATCAAACAAATAAAGTGTGAAACAGCATTTTTGAATATAATTTTCCCCTCTAATGGCTTAGAATTATTATCAAGAACAATGAAAATAAATAAGCAAATGCCTTGTGAGTTAAAAATTAAATGAGTGTGTCATGAAGAGGAACACAGACCATCTTGGAGAGCAGGGACCTGCTCAGGAGCCATTAGTTACGATGATGATGAGCAGCAAGGCTTTGGGCCATGCAGGCCCCCTTCCAGCCAGAGGCGTGAGTGCCCGCGGCCGCCTGGCCTGGGGTGGGGTGGCAGGATGCCTTGGACGAGGGTACTGGGGTGCCTGCAGCATGGCACCTGTGCGCCCAGCTGACCCCCAGCAGCCCCAGGATCCTGAGTGTTGTTGCCCCACACGGCCCCCATGGGGACAGCCACATGGAACCTCAGAAAGGCTGCTGGGGGGGCGGCCTCTGCCTCTCCTCTCCCGGGCCATGGACCAGCGATGCCAGAGGGATTGCTGACTCTCAGACCACCAAGAAAACCCACGCTCATGGGGCAAAGGATGAGCAACGTGAGACTCCGGCGGAAGGAATCCCACCCACCCCACGGAGCCCAGGGGCTGTGCCGGCGGGCCACCCCTCATTTTTTCAGACGTGCTGGCTGCCCCAGCCTTCCGGGCTCCGTTACAGGTGGACTCAGGCCCCTTGCCAGGAGAGCAGCATTTCTACGGTACGTTCTCCTGCCTGCTGCAAGGGTAACAAGACTTGCTGGGGGCAAGGCTCTCAAATCCCCAACCACCCTTCTCGTGAGGCCCCTCAGCCCCTCCTGGGGCCCCCGCATGGAACTGTCTTGCTCGGAGTCAAGATGTGCAACACCGTGACACTTTTTCCCCCCCCAAGACTCATGCGACTCTCTGCCGGTGACAATCGCCAAGCCTGACAGCTTCCACTTGTACGAGGCTCCCGGCGATCAGGTGCCATGATGTGAAGGCTCATCTCCCTGGCCTTCCTCTCTGTTGAGGAACACATGCCAAGAGCAGGGGTCCAGCCAGGAGCGCTTTGAAAATGTCAGCTCAGCCTGACGCGTGTTGGAGGGTGAGGAAGTTAATTTCACACTGTGTGCACAAGGCCTGGGCAGACAGGCCCCTGGCCGTTTAACATGCTATAATTACGGAAACAGAAACAAGAAGGCAGAGGCCACTGGAAGTGCTGAGACCATGTGTCAAGTTGGAGGCCACCTGGCATGAGCCAGCCGCGCACACAAGCCCAGGGCTCCCATGTGCTGGGCATGCAGAAAAGCCGTTATTGCTGCAATCTTCAAACACAAAGCCCTGTATCGGCCCACACAGCCGGCACCCGCTCTAGCCACATGTTGGCTGGACAGTTCCAGCACACGGCCCCGTGGTCTGGGCGGGCCAAGCAGAACGACCTAGTCAAGGAATGGGCTGCCCCACAAACCTCCCAGCTGCCAGGGCACCATCTCTGAGTTGGTTAGTGGAGCAGGAAGGCCCAGAGAAACACAGTCACGAGTGGTCACCCCTCATCTGGTGACCACTGAGACGAGCCATATCAACTGGATCTACTGAAATGTCCAAGCACATCAGGTGACTTCTGTGTCCAGCGTTTCATGCATGGCAGGTAAGTTATGCCTCGATAAATCTATTAACAAGGCCCCAGCCCTGTGGACATGGGAGCGATGAGTCAGTCCCTGCCCTAGTTTCTGGGCTCAGTGCCAGAGATGCACCTGGCCCTTCAGTGTCTTCTAGGCCTTGAACCAAGGTATCCACCAGGTTAATATGAGCCCGGTCAGGGGAACCAGAAACCTACATATAACCCCTCTGGAAAAGGCACCAGGCCCTGGTGGTTTTACTGAGAGCCCCAAAAAAACATCACACTAAAGGGCTGTGCCCACTTATGCACATGGTTACCAAACAGACAAGGAGATCAGATGCTACTGAACTCCTTCTATGAATCTGGCATATTTTTGAATGAATGAATGGGAAACCCTGTCACCAACACAGAGCAAAGACACACAGGAAAATGATAGGCCAGTCTCACATAGCTGCAAAGTCCTAAGTAAAATCTTAGAAAATCAGACACCGAGGGTCTTGTAATCCCCAGGGTTGCAAAGACAGTCCAACAAACAGAACTCTATGTAAAACAGCAAGCCATTCAGTATAAAAGTCCTTAGCCAACTAGCCTAGGAGGGACCTCCCCATGGTCATGGTTCATGATGAGGCAGGAGAGGCATTCTGGAAAGTTGGGAACAAGGAAAGCCGCCCATTATGACAGCACTCATCAGCGCCATACTGAAGATGCTAGCCGCTGTCATGGCTCAAGAAAAAAAATAAAAAGACAGTAACAATTAGAAGGGAAGAGACAAACTCTTTTATTAAAGCACGGGGACAGGAGGACCCATGGGCAGAAAGATGTGCTGCCAAAGTGACAAACTCTTTTATAAACAACACAATGTTCGACCTGGGAAAGCTAAGAACAAGCTGGTAAACAACAGAATGAAGCATTCCAGTAAGGAAGCAGAACGATCGGCGTGCGGACAGCCTGACATCCTCTGCACCAGAAAGACATTCACAGCAGGCCATGAAACCCACTGGGGTAGACCCTGCCCTTGTCTGTGGTCCAGAAGCAGGAGCTCGTCCCCACAAGGGAGGTCAAACATAAACCTGGGTGTGTGCCCACCACTGACAGAATCACAGAGTCTGACCTGGGAGCGCCGATGCGCATCTCAGCGAAGCTGGCGCTGCTGGGTAACGTGACCGCTCAGAGCCTCTGACCAGAGTAGGAGGGCCACAAACGCGTATCAGAATGCCCCCTCCCCCATGAGCCAGTCCTTCAGTGAACGAGGTAAGGGAACCACCTCGTGATCTGACACCAGCTCCGGCTGACCTAACGACACAAGCGCTCACTATCCTGGGCTTGAGCAGGGTGGCCTTACCACGATGGGTGGAGTGTGAAAGAAGCACTAACAATGGTCACACCGGGTGGCACGGGTCAACTGGGACGGATGGTCACCCCACACCCCAGTCTGGAGAAATAAAACGTTAGAAAAAGCATCCAGCAGACAGACTTGCCTTTAAACCACGAGCGAAGAGGTGCAAAGACCTGCAAAGATGGAGAGCCTGGGGTCCCTGTGCCCACTGGGATGGGAGGAGGAAGAGCCGTCACCAGCCCAGTCTACCTGGAAGGGGAGAGACACCAGGACCCCGTCCCAGACACTCAGGAGAGAAACCAGAGTGCATTTCCAAGTCCCTCCGGCCCAGGGGGACTCCTGTGCAGCAAGAAGCTCAGCCGGGACCACAGAGCCCCCTGTGAGTGGGCAGCTGGAACTGTCTGACAGCAAATGGACGGCTGCCCAATTTCTATCAAGGAATCCCACCTTCACTCCCAAGGAACCTCATTCTGCGGAGAGGCAGCCTCCCTCATTTGTCCCGGCGCTGGGGTCCCTTGATGCAGCGAATACAAACACTCGCTGGGGAGACAGGACCGGCCAAGGCCCAGGGTGGCTTGTTCCCAGAAAAGAGCCTTATTGAGCCACGGCGGTTTTATCTTTAATGGATCGTTTTACGGGACAAGAGGCGATGGAATTCAGTAGCTGGCACAAGCAACGTCCAGGATTTCAAGTAATGACGTTTCTATTGAAACACACGCAGGAGATAAACAGCGAAAACAGGGAGTCTCCGATGGGATGACCGTGGCGAGGATGCCAAATGGACGGGCCTACTGGACGGAGACAAAGGGGTGCTGGCCCAGCACGGCCCCATGGGAACCGCGGATGCGGAGGTGCCGGGCCCGGTTCACACGTGGCCAGCCCACGTTAATTAAGAAAGAGACTTTACAAGGCCAGTGGTGTCGAGCCTGCCATTAAACGCCGAACTGGAGGCATCTGATCCCAAGCCCCGGTTTATTTTAGACCTGTGAATTATTTTTGTTATAGGATGGGACTGAAAATGCCAAGTCACATGCGTGCTTGTTTTTGATGTTTTTGAAATGGTGGGGGGGGGCGGGGGGGCTTCTGAGGTGAGGCTTCCAAAGGCAGGCACCGAGGACAGAGCATCCAGACACGGGGCCACCACGGAGCACCTCGGTCTCCGCCTCGTAGAACTGGCCTGAATTTCTGCTCATAAAGCATGCCGGAGGCAGCCTCCCGCCGTGCCCACACCCATGGCCCACGGGCCACCTGCTCCGGCCCCCAAGCTCCTCGGGCGGCGGCAGCGTGGGCTGGAGCGGGGACGCCCCTGGAGGTGCCTGTGTTGAAACATGCAGGCTGTGTGAGTGGGAAGGAAGAGGGACGGGTCCGTGAGAGCACGAGAGCTCGGAAGGGATGGGGCTGGTGGCTCAGGAGCCCAAGATGGCAGTTCCCTTTCGTCTGCAGCCCAGAGGAATTGGATAGGCCAGGGTCAGCTACCCCAACTCGTAGCAGCACGGGCCCAGGACACAGCAATAAGCTGGTTGGGGCCTGGGAGGGTGGCTGGGAGTCCAGCTCTCTCCACTGGCTGAGAGCAGCCAGGAGGACATCTTCAACGTAGGGGGAGGCTCAGGTCTACTAAAGTGATTTCCCAGGTCCTGGACACCTCGGCGTTCATTGTCACACACACACCCACAGACAGCAAGGCCTACTGACCCTCGTGTGCACACACGCTAACAGTGAGGGCCCCTGGGAGTCTCCGACTTGCCCTCTTAACCACGGGGCTGGCTTTGGAGAGTACGCGGGTTACACCATCTTTATCAACAGATGCCCAGGGGCTCCAGCTTGCACGTGTCAGACCAGGTGAGTCTCAGCCTACTGTCCAGGAGGCCAAGGCCACAGGGCACTCGGGGTCACTGGCGCTTCGGGGAGGGTTAAGCTCACACCTGGGCTGAGTTGGCTCAGCTCAGCATCAGGCTGGAGAGAGCAGGCAGACCGAGCCTCCGGGGGAGGCCACTGAAGGAGGGCCGCTAACAGGTCTCGTTCTCGCAAGGCGAGTACCACCCGGCCCAGCCCATGCCCGCCCCGCTCCGTCTGAAGGCCGCAAGGCCTCCCCACCTCCTGCTACTGTGCCAACATGAAGGGGGAGCCCATTCATAGCCAGGTTTTTCAGCAAAGTTGACAAAGACTCGTTCTCTCTCTCTCCTCACAGATTTGCAGGCATCTCCCTTCAGAGAAGCTGAAATCTGCCGACAGCAACCTCACTAGCATGAGAGAAATTTGCCATGGAAACCAGACCCTGCACGCAGACCCCGAATCTCTGATGGCTCGTCTACAGTACCAGGCGGTGGGGGGAGCGACCCTGGCCAGGCTGGCCCCGGCTCGGCAGCGGGAGGAGGGGTCCCCACCACCAGCCGCAGACTCGGCGGCTCAGTCAGCTCCTGATCCAAACGCTGCCGGGTGGGAGAGTCTCAGGATGGGAATTCATGCTCAGCGACGACATTTCGAACAGAAGAACCAACAGTTTCTTAGAGGGCTGGGCGGAAAGAGGACTCCAGCTACTGGCCTGGCACTCCAGCCTGGGAGAAGGAGCTCGGGGCGCCCCACAGCCAAATCCCTGCATCTCTTAATCTACGCTGGTGCACATTACCACTCTGAACAAAGGACTCCAAAGTGAACGGGCCATCTGCTCCTGCCAGACCAAGCCGGTGGGGTGGTGGGACAGGCCAGTGACGTCTGTGTCTGTGAGCGGCAGGGAGACAGAGGATGATGACGCCCAGTGGAGCAGAAGGGCGCTAGCCTGACCTGCTGGCCCCGGGCCCGCCTTCCCAGCTGATGCATCCTCTTGCTGGGATGTGGTGAGGGGAGGAACTCATCCACCACCAACCAGCCAGTCCCACAGTCCCATGCCCCTGGCCTGGCTGCCTGCCCTCCCGCTACGCCCCTCTCCACAGGCTGCCCGACTCCATCTCTTCCCCCAGGCCTCAGCCCTCTGGGCTTCCCTGACCCCATCTGGGGGTGCCTGGCCACCACCCAGCCTGGCCCTGCTCTGGGGGTGTGGGGCCACACCGTGAGCTCCCGTCCTGACAGGTGCCATCAGTTCTGGCGTGGCTCATGCCCAGAGTGGGCACTCCACTGGGCCAGGAGCTGACCCACAAAACCACCTCTGTTCGGCACCCACCCCTCTCCCTTCCCCCGCCTCCGACCTGTAGCTGGACAGTGTTTGCCGGGCTCCCAGCTGTAAGTGCGGCCATGTGATCAGGCACCGGCCAGTAAGAGGCGAGCGGAAGCCTGGGGCGCTGCCTCCTGTGTCTACCCATCAAAGTTTCTGGAACACGTCCCCCTCTTGCCCCACCTGGACACCCAGGGTGACCTCCGCTGAAGCCACGCGCTTAAGATGACAGAACGGTGCCCGAATCCCTGTCTCCGTCTCCCACGGGAACCTGCCAGCTTCGATTTCAGCTCAGAGGGGCTTGACTCAGGGACTGTTCTGGGGACTCTGTAAGAGAAGAGTCCTCTCCCTCCCACACCTTCCAGTCCAGGCCACCTCCGCCACCTGGGACACACCCTGACCCCAAGGCTGAGCGGCCGCCCCCCCGACTCGAGGGGCAGGGTGGAGCAGCAGCAGGGCCCCCGGCCCCCGCCCCCCGCCCCCCGCCCCGAGCTCCACAGCCCCGAGCAGGTGTCCAACCAGCCTGTGCCTCACCTGTGCGGGGGGGCGGCGTGGGGCTGCAACAGGCACCCCCGTGGCCCCTACTGTCAGGATTTCTCAATGTGTCCCCGCGTGCAGTAACGGACTGCGTACACAAGCATCAGGTAAAAACGCTAAAGTGGCGTATGCAGCTGGCCCAACGCAGAAACAGCCCAAACGCCCGTCACCCGTGAACAGATGAACAGATGGAGGCAGAGTCGTACAGCGGAAAACCCTACAGCCACAGAAATAAATCAGCTCCTGCCACGTGGAACGGGGTGCGTCTTCCTCCCCAACTCCCAGCACAAACGCAAGGTACAAATAAGTCTGTTTGTATGGCGCTCGAATCCAGCCACCACTCAGCCACATCCCCAGGGCCACAGACACATGTAGGAAAAGGACCCACAGAAGCAGCCACATGAGTACCATCGAGTCAGGAGAAGAGGCAGAAGGACGGTAGTCAGCTCTGGGCGGGGAGGGGGCTGCGGAGGAAGGGGCACGGGGTGGGCGGGGGGAGGTTCGTTTCCCAACACTGTCGGGATTACGCGGGGGTTGACTCCAATAAACGGTACATAAATACATATCTTTGGGGCATGTACATATTTTGCACATTCTGTGCACTGAGCTATAGTTCGCAACAAAGGTGTTATGACAGACACCGTTCTCAGATGCCCCTAAGACGCCTGGGCCCTGCTCATAGTGACTCGAACATTTTCTTGTGCTGCTGTGAGGGGGTTTTGCTGTAATAACTAAGGTCCCACATCAGGAGACCCTGATATAGGGAGATTACCCTGGGTGGGCCTGACCTAAGCAGGTGAGCCCTCAAAAGCGGGGGGTGGGGGCCCCCCTTCAAGTCCACGGTGCCAGTGGGAGGGGATCCCAGGTAGGCCTGAGGATGGAGGGGGGCACATGGCAAGCCTTGAGTGACCTCTAGATGCCGACAGCAGCCCAGGGCTGGCAGCCAGCAAGGACGTGAGACCTCACTCCTACCACTGCAAGGAACAGAACTCTGCCAACGACCCAGACGGGACCGGAGGTGGGCCTTCCCCGGGGCCCGCCGACACCTCGATTCCAGCCTCTGAGAGCCTCAACTGAGGAGCTGGCTGGCCCAGGCCTCAGTTCTGCCCTACAGAAGCGAGAGCAAATAAATGCAGACCACATGCCCGCTGGTTGGTCATGCAGCAACAGAAAACCAAAACTACCTCTGCTCAAGGTTAGGAGAAAATAAACACATCAAAACTCTCTGACAGAAGGGTGCCAGGACGCTCACATCTGTCCACTGTGTGCACTGGGTGCGAGGCTGCTCTGTTCACTTTTCTCTTCCCTTTATCAATAGTGGAAGTTTCTTTTGGTTTTTTGTTTTTTAAGAGTACACTTCAAATAGAACAGCATAGAAACTGGGAAGAGTTACTTCGCAGGGGAGACACCTGACCACCCACCTCAGCCAGGGGACCAAGGCCAACGTCCGCAATCACAAGCCATGGTGATGGCACCCCCCCCCCTGCTGAGATAGCATCAGGAGAAGAGCCCTTGACTCAGGGGTCCTCCTCCCCAAACCTAAACCCCCAGTCTCACCATGAGAAAAACCCCAAATTCAAGGAAGGGGCTTCCTACAAAACCCCTTCCCCGTCCTCCGCACCACTGTCAAGGAGCATCAAACACCAAGGAAGTCTGAGAAACTGTCCCAGCCCGGAGGAGCCCAAGGAGACATGACAACTCTGTGTCACATGGGAGCCTGGGACGGAAAAGGGGCATTGGGGGAAACAGAAAATCGGAATAAATTGTGGGCTTTGCTTACTGAGAATGTATTGACGTGGGTCCGTTAACTGCAGCAGGGTCCTGGCCCGACAGAAGAGCCCAGTGGGGAATCAGTGTGGGGGTGGGGGAGCGCTTGGACTAGCTCCTCAGTGTTTCCATAAATCTAAAACAGTTCTAAACACCAAAGTCTTTTTTCAAAAAAGAGAGTATGCCGCCAAAACAGTGGGGAAAGGGGCCTGTGACAACCACGGGAGGCACAAGGAGAGTGCCCCGCGGCAGAGCGTTTGCCTGGGGTGCGCTCTGACACCCCAAGCCCGATTCCCAGACCCCACCAGCCGCAGTGCTGCCTGCCGTCCAGGCTCGTGGTGAGGCGTCAGGCCATCCGCAATACCAGAGGAACCCCCGCTCCCTCTCGCTGGCTTTTTGAGGAGAGCATATGGTGAGATTTTTCCTTAGCAGAAGGCTGACCTTCCTCCGCTTAGCGCGATGTTAAAATCACTTTGCATTCCCTGAACAAACACCAACTGTGTCTGTCCCCGCCAGCATGCCGCAAGAGGCGAGGAGCCAGCCCACGGGCACAGATCCCGCCGCCTGCAGAGCGGAGCCCCTGGGAGGGCGCCCCAAAATGTGCTAGGTTTCCGGGGCTCTCTGGTCCACCCCAAGTGGCACACGTCACGTGCTCTCACATAACACGCTGTCAGGTGTTGCTGGAGCAGCGCCAGGTGATTAGACTTCCAGGCGTGTGACGCCGGAAGAAGGGAATCAGACAAATGGAATGGTCTGGAATTCGCACTGCACTGCACTGCACCACACTGTGCAAACTTCTCCAAAACTGCCTGTTGTACTCACCATGCTAACTAATGACGCAATCCCATTCTCGCGGTCTGATGACACCTGATGCCCTAGTTTGAGAACGCGAAAGTCTCTCCGGCATCAGGATTAGGAGTTAATTTTCCAATGCTAACATCAGCTTTCGGTTTTTGCACTACACAACCCCGACAAGCAGAACGCCTGTGGTTCCGATCAAGAAGTCAGGCCGAGGGCTCTATGAAGCCCAGGAGGGGACCTGGGTGGGGGTGACATGGCTATCATTCCTGCAAGCTCCCTGTGCACAGGCCCTCCTGGCCGTGGCGTGAACCCTCATATCCTAATACTGAGCCAACGTCATGATGCCAAGCTCCAGAGCGCAAGGTACAAAACCCAACTGGAAGCGAACGCTCCAGCCGGGGCCTCCCAGTGCTTTGGGTAAGGTGGGTAATGTGGCTCTTAGTGACCTCCTGAAGCACCAGGTCCCAGGACTTCTGGGCACAGTCCGGTGGGGGTACCCCGGAGGACAGACTCACAGGCTGCCTGCGGGAGGAGACACTTTTCCTTTCTCTCCTGGATGCATGCACACATGCACGCACGCCCCGAGTGCACATGGTCACACGCACACACATCTGCACACTCTAGGGTGACCAGAATCCGAAGTCTGCCCGGCTCAGAGAGGCTCCGGGATGCAGGACTTCCGGCTCTGAAGCCATGGAAGTTGCACGGGTCACCCCCCACACACACAGGCCTCAGAAGGGGACAGCGGGCACACAGATCAGGCACAGCAGAACAAAGGACAGTCAGTTCTGCTACCATAGCCGCTGCAATCACTGTCCAAAGAGGAGACTCTGGAAGGGGGACCAAGAAGGCTCTTCCTGCCGGCCCACGGCCCGCGCATCAAACGGGGAAGCTGAGCGCCACAGCGGGCCCAGCGGCAGCCAGCAGAGGTCCCGACCCAGAACCAACAGGCCGGGAAGCTGGGCCTCAGTGGGTCTAGCTCAGCGCTCTCGGGGCCTCCCCCCGCCATCTGGGACAGCGGCCATCTTCCTGCAGAAGGGGGCTCCTTCTGCGGGGAGGGGGCTGGGCCCCATCAGGAAACTCCCCCAGTGGCCTGTTTGGGGAGAGCGGACTCTGGCTGTGGCTGCAGGGCTGGGCCACTCTGCAGACAGATTTCAGCATCCTTGGGGGAGCAGTCACGGGGCCCCAAGAGCAGGACTCCGCAGCCCGGCGCGCTGACTCACACACCAAGGGATCCACCTCACCACCTTATCTATTCCCTTTTAATCTCGGGGTTCTGACACCTCCTGCCTCAGTGGGAGTCTGCTCTTCGGGGGGAGCTTCCTGCTCTGAAACACTCCTTCTGTTGCTGTTTCCGCCACCTTAGCGCAGGACCTGGGGCTGAGGCAAGTGGAGCCTGGCCGGGTTCCCCAGCATGCTAACAAGGCACAGATGGACTGCCTTCCTTCCGGCATCCTGGTGGGTCTTTTCCATCCAGCCTCCCCAGGCATGGCGGTCACACTGAGCTGCCACGGGGCTCTGTCCCCAGATGCCCAAATGGGGGTTTGGCCCCGGGGGGGGGGGGAAGGGGGGGAGGAGGGAGAGTGTCCATTTCCCTTCTGCATCTTGTGCGGGTGACAGGACACAGTGTTGGGAAGCGGAGTTATTAAAACCAATCTGTGAAGCTGTCAGGCTCCTACCAATCTCCATCCATATCGGCGCCGAGCCGAGCCCTCCCTGACACCACGGGGCCTCTCGGGGGCCAGAGCCAGGCAGCTGGGAGGAGTTACTCCTGTTGCCTGATGAGGGGCTGTGCCTGAGTCAGGGAATGGGGACCCCTGGTCCCCACTGAGCCAAGCTCTCAGAAGCCATGAAGTCTCCAAGCCTTCTCCAGGTGCCGCCTCCTTTGGGTGCTGGCCCTCCCCACCACAGGCCTTCGGGGCTGCCACCCAGGGCAGCTTCACCTGGTTCCATCCACCACCTGGACTTCTCAGTCCCAAGCTCCCTGGGGACTAAGCAGAGGCCCTCAAGGTGCCTGGCTCAGCACTGTGGTCCAGCAACGCCCCCTGCAGCCAAGCCTGGGGAGCCTGCTTTGGACACCAAGAAGGAGGCAGGGAGGCAGGGAAGGAAGGAGGGAGGGAGGGAGGGAGGGAGGGAGGGAGGGAGAGAGGCAGGGAAGGAAGGAGGGAGGGAGGGAGGGAGAGAGGCAAGGAAGGAAGGAGGGAGGGAGGGAGGGAGGGAGGCAGGGAGAGAGGGAGAGAGGGAGGCAGGGAGGCAGGGAGGCAGGGAGGGAGGGAGGCAGGGAGGGAGGCAGGGAGGCAAGGAAGGAGGCAGGCAGGCAGGCAGGCAGGCAGGCAGGCAGGTGCCTATCCCTGGAGGCTCACTGGAAGGGATTAACGGATGCGCAAAGGAGCTGCAGCTGGGAGGTGGGCTGATGCAGCCTCAGGTGGGCCTGGCAGGGAGGTGCTGAGGGGCCAAGCAGACACACAGCCAAGGGACAAGAGAGTAGCCCAGCAGCCCCCTTCCCCAAAAGAGCCTTGCTCTGCCTCCCTGGGCAGCAGAGCCACCAAACCTGGGCCCAGCAAGTCCAGCCTCTCTCCCACGCTGCAGCCCAGAGCAGGGCACATGGGAGCTGAGCAGCATGTGCACCCACAACGCTCTTCCTCCCTGTGCCCCACGGCAGGGAGCACATGTCCTCAAACACACACGTATGCCCACACTCGTGCACGCATGCACACACGTGCACACGCACACAGGCCCCCGCAGTATCACGTGCAGGCAGAGACGGCTGTGCCCGCCGGGAGTCAAGCTTCCCAGCAACAGAAGAAAGGCCGCCCAGTCCCTCTCCTGTGAAACTCCCCTGAGAGAAAATGCCAAAGAAAAACTCTAGGTGCAGCTACGTCAAAAGGAAAATTTCTCAGCTCGCCCCGGTGCCCTGCTCCCTTGGGCTTCTTAGAGGTCAGAGAAGGGGAGTTCTGGAACCATCCCCTCACCTCCACCCCCCCTCCACGAACTCCACTTAGAAGGATCCTTTCATCGCACCCAGGACACCCAGGATGGTGCGTGGCGGGGGAGGGGTTCCATGCCCTTTGTGGGAGCACGATCCGAGAGGCCCTCTCCCCAGCCCCCATGCAGGGAGCCTGCACGAGTGAATGCATGTGCACTGCACACGTGTGTGCAGGCAGGCATGCGTGTGGCACACATGCGGATCTCGGCGGACGTGCTCCCTGCCCGTGGGGCACTGGGAGGACGTGAAAGACCGCATCCCAGGTGAATAGAAGCAGGAGGGTGGGAGGGGCTGGGGAAGCCTCGAGAAAACTGCTGGAGACTCAACTCTGGGACCAGTGCCCACCACTCTGAGGGAATGCTGCTGAGTCACGGGCCTGAAGGCCAGGGTCAGGGCCCAGACAAACACCCTGCAGGGAATGCTGGCTGTCCCCACCCAGGGGCCCGGAGTAGGCTTCTGGGAGGCCTGTCCTCCCCCTCCTCTCCCTCCCCCACCCTTCCTTGCCCCCACCCCATGGGCACAAGGAAGCTGCAGAGAGAACAGGAGGAGATGCTGTTGGGAACGCTGTGTGCGGTGCTGGATCTGAGCAAGAAGCCGGGCCAGGTGGGGGTGCCATTCCCATAATCTTACATTTCCCCACTGGTTGCTCACAAGGCCTGGGACCCTCAGGGCCTACAGCGTGCGGGGAACGGCCACCAGGGGCTCCAGGAGGGCCAGGGACGGCGGGTGCCACTCCCCGGATGCCGAGCCCCGGGGCTGCCCCACCACCCCCTCCCGGCACTGTCCTGCAGGCCAAGCCACTTGAATCAGGGTAGAATCACGCAGCCTTCCCCGCACGCCCAGGCCCACGCGTGCCCGCCCTCCTGGCCTCGCTGACCAACTGGGCCCCGGGAAGGCCAGGGAGGGGGTGAGTTGCAAGTTCCAGGTCTATTTTAAATCCCCATCTCAAAAGGGATTTTGAAGCACTCAAACGCTTCAGATATTCTCAGCCCTGCTGCCTGAGAGCACCACCTAATGCCGGCCTTTTGAAGCAATTCCACGCTTTTATCGACACCAGGCTGTTCACGCCGCTGTGACACACAAATCACACCACCAAAGTAGCAACAGACCCAGAAAGGCTTCATAAAACGCTGTAAACCTGAGGATGTCGACACTTAAAAAAAAAAAGCTACCGAAATAATCGGAAATGGTTGCAATTAAGCTGCCGCAGACGCCGGAGAAACGACGCAATCAGGGAGACAGGCGCGTGAGCGCGATCTGCCGGGGAGCAGCCCCCAGGGCCCCGGGCAAGGGCAGGAAGCCAGGGCGCCACTGAGTGGCCCCTGAGCCACCAGCCCAGGGACAAAAGGCACCGCACCCACCCCCTGGGCTGGGGTCAGGGACGCCCAAGACGGGTCTCAGCCCCGAGGATCAGTTCCCATGGACATGGCACCGGCACTCCCGGACCCTGACAGGCACAGAGCCCCCTCTCTGCACCAGGCCCCTACTGGGGGCTAGGGACCCGGGGTGGGGGGAGACCGAGGGCCCTGCCCCCCCCAGGGTCCACAATCTGATGGGGAGATATGCCAATGTCACACATAGTTAATATGAGCATGGGGTGCCCTGCCAACATCTGGGGCCCCCACCCAGGTCTGGGAAGAGGGCATGGTGCCTGAGCTGAGCTGCTGGGGCTGGGGGAGCAGGGAGCTTGGCAGAGGCGGGGGTGGGAAGCCTCAACAGCTGGATCCTACACAGCTGCACTAAGAAGCCTCTTCCCACTGGCCACACTCAGCACGAGGAACCCCATGTGCAATCCCATCCCCCTTCAGGACCAGAAACCAAGACCAAGGTCAACCTGCCTTCTGGAACATTCTTTCCCTCAGATGAACCGCTGTTGTGCCCAATGCTGGCCTTGCCGAATGCTGCCCCAGGACTCTCCGGAGTGGGTTGTGGCGAAGGGGTGGAAGTGAGGGGTGGGTGGACGGCAGAGGACAGGGGTGCTGGGGCTGCGGCCTGGAGAACCCCAAGCTGCTGGAGGCAGGAGGTGAGCATGCAGAGCCAGACATCAGTCCTGCCTGTCAGCTGCCCTGTCAGCCGGGGGCTGCTACCCCTCACATTCCCAGTACCCTCTCCCTCACCTCCCTCGAAGCCAGCGCCCCCCCCCCCCCAACCTCTCAGGACTGGCCTGGCCCAGCTGCCTCCCTGGGCTCCCCAGGCCACTTCCCAAGTCACCCGCCCTGTGACCCTCCCTGCCAGCCACAAGCTCACATTTTGGCCCCAGTCGCCCGAGGCCACCGCATCCTCAGGCAGGGCCATGGCCGAAGCTCAACCTGCCTTTGGCTGGCACGTGCCAGGATTCAGCCGTGGCTCCTTTCTTTTGTTCTATTCTGTGTTTTCAGGTAAAGGTGGGTTTTCTCCCTTTCCGATCCCTCTGGCTGGTAGACCCTGGCCAAAACATGGGCGTCGGTGGGGAGCTGAGCATTCCCACTGCCCACCCCGGCAGTCTTCACTCTCCTCCTGCTGCCGCCCCCAGGGAGCCTCTGGGACCATCACTGCTGGGGTCCAGGAGTCCATAAAAAGGGTGGAAGAAGCTGGGAGATTACTGCGGGCGCTGGGAGCAGCAGCTAGGGCCGAAGGGTGGGGGCGCCCTCTAGCGGTGCTCAGGGAGCGGCGCGGGGCCATGGCTGGGACAGGGTGCTGGGAGGGCCCAGAAACCCCCTCCCCTCCACCCCCAGCCCCGGGGCCCCCAGCAAGAGGAACCGTCCAGACCAGTGAGCTGGGGCCTCAGCACACGCACACACTTATACGGCACAAACACGTGACTGCACTTACATTTACACACGCGCACACGTAATCACGCACCTTCACATCCAAACACGTGTGCACAGACATACACGAACACGCACACGTATACACTTCCGTGTGTACATACACACGCTCACAAACACATTTGCACAGACTTGCAGACTCACGTGCAAACACGCACACACTCGTGCACACAGCCCCAGCCTGTGGATCAGAAAGTCCTCAGCTGCGCTCAGCCTGCCACGGCCCATCAGGAGGACGCCAACTGCTGGGGGCCGGCGGGCAGAGCCCCCAGGAAAGGGACACAAGCATCTCACCCCACAGGCTGCACCACCATGCCTTGCTCACAGCTGTGGGGTTGGGGCAGAGCGCAGCCCCTCTCCACAGGCCTAGACTGGGGCCTCCGCGAACTTGCAGCCTGGCCTGGCCATGGAGACGGAGGGGACGGGGTAACCGAGCTGTCACTGGGACCTCCTGGGCAGCACTGGGGTGACACCGCCTACCAGAACATGCCTCCACCCACCTGCTCAGGACCGCACGGGGTGTGAGATTCAGGCCTTTGGCCTCACCAACCCCGTCAATCTCTCTCCAAATTTTTCCTAAGAGCTAATACCTCCCAGCTAGAGGCTACAATGATGAAGAGCTGCTGCAAAGCCACAGACAAGTGGCTTGAAAACAAGAAGCCTGTGGAATTCTAACAGGATCCCAGCAAACACACGAGGTAACAAAGCAGCACAATGCGAAGGTCAGAGGGCCGGTGGCCGCAGGACGGCGGCCCCAAAGATGTTCACATCTTCATCACCAGACCTTGTAAGGATGTCACCTCACACAGTAAAGGGACTCTGCAGACGGGATTAAGTCAAGGCCCCCAAGGTAGGGTTGACCCTGGGTTCCCGGGGGGACCCGGCATCCTCACGAGGCCCTCACGAGGGGGAGGCAGAGGGTGGGAGCCCCAGAGATGGGCAGACCTGCGCTGCTGGCGCTGAGGATGGAGGGGGGGCTGAGGGCCAGGGAAAGGCCGGAGCTGGGTCTCCCTTGGGGCCTCTGGAAGGAACCTGCTCATGCCTGCGTTTAGCCTGATGCGACCTGAGTCAGACTCCTGATCTCCAGAAATGTCAGAGAACATATGTGTGTTGTGTTAAACCCCTAGGTTTGTGGTCATTTGTTACACAGCCCCTACTGTGTTCGTCCCCAACGATCGTTCCCATCCCTCCCTGTCAGAGCAGGAGCCCCCTGCCAGAGAGCAGAGCTGGGGTCCCACTGCATCCACCTCAGAGGTGAGGGAAGGGTGGTCCCATAGCCAACCCCTGCACAGGGAGGCCTGGCTTCCCCCCTGGGGCCTCCTGCTGGCTCCTGAGTCTGCTCCCACCCTCTCTTAGCAAAGGGCTCCAGGACGTCCCGGTGACTTCAAAGGAGCGGGGATGGCCTCCCCCCGCATGCCCGTGGGCACAGGCTCAGCCTGGGACACCAAGGTGAGCGGCGCCTTAGCCAGGGTCTGCCTGGGTCCCCAACTAAGCTGGGCCTCCCTGCCCCCGCCCCCACCATCTCAACACACGGAGGCGCTTGGCTGCGTTCCAGAGAGCCACCGACTGCTCCTGGGGTTCCTGCTTCCCCTCCCACTCCCTCTGAGCTGTGACCATTACTGCAATAAAACCTTCTAAGACAGCCGGGAAGAGGCAAGGAGATGTAAAGGCCCAGCTCAGAAATCTCTGCTGGAAACCCCAGTGAACAAAGGCGGCCTTGCACAGAGGGCAGCCCCCGGCTGTCCCGCCGGCAGAAGCTGGGTGTGGAGGGGGTGCTCGGCTCACAGATTCCAGAACATGGATCACGCTGGATGTTCGACCCAGCCTGCCGGGCCCATCGCTCACAGGGCGGCCCTCAGGACACACACCCACTGCAGCCCTGACAGCAGAGGGCTGGCTGCTAAAGCCACCCCTGAACCTGGAGGCCACAGAGGAGGCCAGGGGAGGCTCAGGGCTCACAGCCACCCACCCCCCGGGGCCCACGACCCCAGGGAGAGTCCCCAGTACGACAGACACTCCACGGACGCCTCCACCAGAGGCGCAAACCATGAGCTCCAGGGAGCAGGAAGCTCATTTCTGGGGACATGCATCCCCTCATCACCAACCAAGGCTGCCCCTGAAGCCAACAGGATACGGGACAACAGATCGCAAGCTGCCAGAGCCCCTCAACTTTTGCCTGCCCGGCCACAGACCCAACCCTGTCCCCGAGGGGCCACCCGAAGGCGCCCCCACACCTGTCCGGCCCCGCCCCTCCCCGCGGCCTGGCTGCCAGCCGGACACTCACCAGGACTTGGGCTCCCCGAAGTGCAGGTAGTTGATGCTGTACAGGTCCATGTCCTCCGTGTGCCAGGCAAAGGTGGTCTTCCACATGCCGAAGTACAGATAGGGGGTGTTGACGCCCTCGATGATGGTGCCGCACTCGCGCTCCACCATGTCCAGGATGGTCCGCAGGCTCCCGATGTTCCATTGGGCCACATCCTGCAGGGCGGCGAGCACACGGTTGGTGGCAGGTCACCCCCAGGGGCTGGCGGGAGCACAGGAAGGCTACGGGGCAGCCCCCACAGAGGGCCTGAGAGCTCACGGCCAGTCCCAAACCTGCCCACGTCAGAGCTTCACCGCCCCAGTGTCTGAGCCCAGCAGGAGCTACTCCCACACTGAGACACCAGTCCCTCGGCCTGGGCCAGGCAGTCAGGCAGGCCTTCTCTGGATGCCATGCCGAGCTATGCATTAATCACAGGCAGTGAAGGCCACGCTGTGAAGGCTGAGGTTTGGTCGTGAATAATTAACGTGCCTCAAAGTCAATGACATGGAAGGAGGAAGACAATCGTGGAATGGGGCTAGCTCAGCAAAGGTGCCAGACAGCCCTTCCGGCACCTTCTGCCGGAAGAGACAGGGACGGCTTTCGGAACCAGGCAAACAAGGCCAGAATCCCTGCCCACCGGACTCATCTATTCCTAATGCCACAAACGGGTCCTATCTTGTCACGAGAGCTCATAAAATACAGGTCAATCCATTTTCCGTCCCTGGAGACCCCTCCAAGCCTGTGGAGATGCTAAGCGAGCGTCAGCATTCTCTCCGTCCCAAGCCCACTCTGCCTCACATCCCATTCGTACCCTCCCTGTTACAGGTCCCTGAACCAGTGGTTGGTCCTGGCAAGGCGAGCCCCTGGCAGAAGCCCGAAACACAAGCACAAAATCACAAGCCCTCGAGTAAAACAAAAACAGATAAATTAGATTTTATCCAATTAAAAACTTCTGTGCTTTAAAAAAAATATCAAGAAAGTAAAAAAGAGAACCCACATAAAGGGAAAATACATGCAAGTCATCTATCAGGTAAGAGACTTGTGCCCTCTCTAAAGAACCCTTATAACTACCATAGAAAAAAAAATAACCCGATTAAAAAATAGGTAAAGGGCCGAAATGGACATTTCTCCTCAAAGAAGATATACACGACTCACAAGCACGTGCAAAGATGCTCAACGTCATTAACCCACAGGAAACCTCAGATAAAAACCCCAGTGCCAACGCCACATCACCCCCATTAGGACAGGCAGGGTCAAACAGACAGATAGCAACAAGTGTTGGTGAGGATGTGGGGCGGGGGGAGAAGAGCCCTCAGACACTCTCCTGCTGGGGGAAAGCACAGGCCGTTCCTCAGAAGGTAAACGTGGAATGAGCGCGTGAGGAGTGCAGTTCTAGGCCTAGGGACGTGCCCAGAGCAATGAAAACATACGTCTGCACAGACTCACATATGCACGTTCACAGGCACATGACTCGCCGTGGCCAGAAAGTGGAAACAGTCCAAGTGAACGGTTAACACCACGCAAGGGCAGGTCACTGGGTTGCAGACAGGAGCGAGGCGCGGACACATGTGGCCCCGGGAACAGACCCTGAGCCCATGACGCTCAGGGAGGGAACCAGACACAAGGCCACATGGGGTGTGAGTCTACGTGTGTGACACGTCCAGAACACGCGCCTCCACGGACAGGAAGGGGCTCGTGGGTTCTGGAGAGGGGACGGGGAGTGACTGCTGATGAGGAAGGGACTTCTTTTGGGGCTCACGGAATGTTCTGGAATTGACTGTGATGATGGCTGCACAACTCAGTGAAATACAGTAGGAACTTGAATCGTATGCTCTATGTGGGGGAACTGTGTGGTGTGTGAATTACACCTCAATAACGCTTCCTTTAAAAAAGACACTGCAGGTCAGACAATGGACAAACAAGCGAACGATCCCCATGAGCACTAACTTCGTAGAACTCTGAGAAAAGAAAACGGGCGTGTGACTTCCCACTCGTCCTAAACACAACACAGGAACTTCAGCTCTTCCAACCCGGCAGCTGTTGGGGTCAGATTCCCTTCCTAGAAGTCACGATTCGGAGTCCAGGAAGCAGAACTGCAGGCCAGCATGGGGCTGCCCAGTGCCGGCCCACGAGCACCAGAGCTTCATCCCAACCGTGGCCGTGTCAAGAGCACCAATGGCTGGGACTGCACATGGAGAGCGGGATGGGGACGGGGACAAGGCTCCCAGCCACTGAGCCCCAAGGTACCCACCTGAGGCAGGGAGGAGGACGGAAGGTCACAAACATCAAGAACGGGGCTCCCGCAGAGGCCCCAGGAAAATCTCTCTCCTCATGCTCTCACAGAGCAGGGGGTGCAGCAGCCAGGGACACCCAGTGCCGGCCTCCTGCCAGAGCCCTTCAAGGAGGTGCCACGAGCCCGGATGGAATGGGGTCAGAGGCGAGGCCTGATCTGGGGCTGCCACGACGGGTCCCTCCAGGCCTTGGCGGCCTGACGTGGGAAAGGGGGCTTGGGGAGTTGGGCCCCTCTTGCAGGGCCAGGAAGCCCTAGAAGCCAGCAGAGAAATGGGGAGCAGTGGCAGGGCTGGCGTCTGGGGGCGGCACACAGGACCAGCAGCCACCGCCCAGGTGGATGGACCCAGACAGGCCCCAGAAAGCCCAGGGACACGGCCCCACTGGTCCCTCATTCAATCTGCCACAGGAACTTCTGTGCCTTGAGCCAGGCGCAAGGGCAAGCTGGCTCATGGTGCTGAATGTTTCTGTAACCATCAATAGGGCAACCGCTCAGTCCTGGAAAGTTCGAAGCCCTGGGGTGAGCCGCACGGCAGCTGAGGTGTGCTGGGGGCAGCGTGAGAGACTGGGCTGCGCCCCCTCATGTTAGATGTGTGTGTGCCGACAGGGCCTCTGGGCCCCCGCCCTCCTGTCCTTGCCACACCCAAGGCATGCATGCGGCTCTCTGCCCTCAGACGGCACGCTCACGAGGATGAGGCCTGGCCACATGGCCTCACAAGCTTGCCACTGCTGTGGGGTCAAGGCCAAGTGGATGAGCTCAGGGTCCCAGGGAGAAGCTAAACCTCCTTGTCCGGAACACCTTGCTGGAGGGCAGCCACACACCTGCCGTACCCCTCATTGTGGATGGGGAAACCAAGGTCCAAGAAGGGGGAACCAGGGCCAGGAGTCAGCTTAGTCCCTGACCTCCCAGGGCGAGGGCGTCTCCCTTGGGTTCTTAGGGGTGAGCTCCCTCTGAGTTTGACACGCCCTTGGTGCCCAGCTCAGAGGAACAAACCTGCCCTCACCACGAAGCGGGACCCCCTAGTTGGAAGGCCCGTGGGCCACAGGTCAGACAGGCTCCCCAAGCTGGGCAAACTGCTGGGACCCACGCAATAGTCACGTCTTTCCAACACCTTTTGGGAAACGCAAGTCTGTCCTAATGGGTTCAGGAGGGTCCTGACCCTACTCAGGAGGGGACCTTATTCCAACCCACGCCAGCGCCACCCAAGCCCAGGACTCAGGAGGCACCCCCAGCTACTCTCATGAGGACCATGGATGAGTGGATAGAATGTTCCAGCAAGAGATGACCTTCAGAGTGATGATTCAGGGTAGGGGGCAAAGATGGCAGCTGAGGGGCCACTCCGGGGAGAGCCCCAGAGCAGAACACACGTCAGGCTTAAGAGCTTAGAAATCAATCGGTCTTGGTACAGCCAACCTAGGGTTAGCAGAGGGCCCATAAATATTAATAAAATGTCCCCTAAAAAAGTGTGGGTCCCACTCAAACCCCCATCTGCTGAACAGCAGCACCTCGGTGGGGCCTCTGCATCACGTCTCCATCGTGTCTGGTCTACGCCCCTGAACAGGCCAAGGCCAGCATGAGGCCCCTCCATTGCCCCAGATACCCCCAGGGCCCTCCCAAGGGCTAGAACTCAGGGCCCCGAGGCTCCCCCAAGACAGAGTGCTAGGAACTGGAGAGGAAAAGTACTAGACTGAGAATTAGGAGGCCCCTGGGAGGTCAGCTGCAGGCTACCTGAGGTCAGATCAGGGCAGGATGGGCTGACAGTTTTGTAGGAAAGATTCTGCAAATCAGAAACACATCTGGAATTCCTTCTTTCTTCACCCTGAGACTTGGCACGTGGTTGTAACCAGAGCCCGACAGAACGCCCAGCTAAGCTGGCCGCGGCATTGTAACATCCGGGTTTGAAGATAAAGTCCCATTCACACACCTTTCCCTCCACCGCTTACCAGGAAATGGCATCCCTCATTCCCCCAGAACCTCTCGGGGGCCCCGGGTACTCACGTCATCGTACAAAGAGCCGCTGATGTCAGCCCCATAGATGGGAGAGACGAAGGTGAGGTTCTTCCAGTACTTGCGTTCCAGGTCATCGAAGTCCTGGTGCCGTGGGGTACAGTACCTGGTGGATGAACAGCACAGCGACCATGGCCGTGGGGCCCACCCCTCCAGGGCGCGGCCGGATACACGTTCTCGGTCCCCACCTGAGGGCACAGCCCGGAGAACATGGATGTGGCCCTGGGAGAGCATTTATTTGGGGCTGAGGGGGTTCGGGATGGGCAGCAGGCCCCCCTGGAATGACGCCCACTCGTCCCATCTCGTCGGCCACCAGGGCCTGGGGCACCCGAGTCGGAACACACACCGGGGACAGCTGGAGCAGGTGAGGGACGCAGGCTCTGAGGGTTCTCCTCAGCCCTCTGCTCTGCAAATACCAGCAGCGCCGACCAGAGGCCGGGCCCTGTCTCGGGGGCCAGGACAGCAGGAGAAGGCAGACGACGCCCTGGCCCCGTGGGATGCTTATGTCTGAGAGCGAAGAGACTGCCGGAAATGCACAAATTTCGGCCAGCCAGGGAGGCTTGGGGAACAGAGAACAAGCAAGAGTCAACAGTGGAGGCGGGCGCCCAAGTGAGCCCGGGGGCGTATGCCGGGAATGCCCACAAACGCACCCTGATGTGCAAGGGAATGCGTGTGAGTGTGCCCGTGTGTGACCCAGGAAACCCCGAGGAGGTACCATCGGACCGGAAATGTCGCAGGAGGGTGTGGGGAAGCAGCCCAGGGACGGGAGACAAGGACAAGTCCCCACCGTGTCCCACTCTCTCTGCACCCCCAGAACCAGGAGCCGCCGAGGGCCCCACTTCAGGGGGCCTGGAGGCCCTCAAGGTGTGCTTCCTCCTCAGAGACGGGGTTTCAGGGCCCCCCCCGACACCCGCCTCACCCCCGGCCACGTACTTCTCGCTGTTGGCCAGGCGGCGGTACTCCCCGACTGTCATGGCCTTTTTCTGAATGTTGTATTGTGTGAAGAGGCCTGACTGGCCCGTCACCACCTGCTGGATGGGGGCCGGGATGACCACATCGTCGATGTCATCGTACGTCTGCCTGGGCTTCCACTCCTTTGGGGGGATGATCTGTGAGACGAGAGGGGAGTCAGCGGCGCCTGCAGACGGGAGGACACACAGCCACCCCCCCCCCCCCAGGAGACTGGCGGTGGCGCCCTGGGAACACGTCCGGGTCCCACACCGCAGGGGCACCAGGAACCATCTCCACACTTCCTCAAACTCCCCACAGTGACCTGTGTGGGGCCACGGGCACTACCCGCTGGGGCACAGCCATGCTCGCCTCCTGACGCCACTCGCCAAGCCTCTGCAGTTCAGCCTGGGCTCCAGGGGCTGGGAGTGGTCCCCTCCAGAGCCCAGGGGCCGGCCCCCATGCCTATGTGCACGATCACAAAGTGAGCAAGCAGGGCTCCCACACTCTCGCCTGTTCAGGCACTCTGCGGCCGTACCCCCGGCTGCAGAAGACAGTGCTGCGAGCCTGGCTCAGGACCACTCGGGCCAGGCCGGGAGGCCGGGATACCTCCTAGGGGCAAGCACAGCTCTGGGTACCGGGGGGACGCTGGACAACAAACATCCGTGAGGGCCTTCCACTGTGGGAGCGAGCAGATGATAAGCACCGTAAGGGATAAGGAAACTGTAGACAGGGACAAGTCCTAAGTGCAAAAGACAGAGAAGGGCTGGTGAGGGACCACAGGCAGGAGAACGATAATGCCACAAACGTGAGGGGACAAGACCTGAGAAGGTCACCTCTGAGGAACAGGACAGCTGTTTCCTGGTGGCAGCGGGTCCCGCAGGGGACCACCCCCACCCCTCTCCAGGAGAGGCCCCGGAGGGCCTGCAGGAAGGGCTTTGGGGAAGGGCCGCCCGGGGTAGGGGGTACTGGGTCAGCGCCGAGCTTGCCCAACTGGCCTCTTCGCCCTCCTGCTTCCCCCTCCTCCGCTCAGCGTGCCCTCTGGGCCGGGCTGGGGCCTCCTGGGTGCCCGGCTCGCTTCTCTGAAGGCCCCTGGGGCCAACATGGGCTGGTCTCTCCCAGTCCTGGGCAGGTGTCTGCAAACAGCTCTCCTTCCGGGGAGCCCAGAGGGCCACCCAGCAGCTTTGGGAAAAGGAACTCAACCAACCTGTTTTCAGTGCGGCAGCCAAGAACTCTGGGGAGGCCAAGGCCTCCCCCAGCTCAGGGCCAACGAGGGAAGAACACCACACCAATGCCCAAGTTGCCGGCGGCTTCCAGAACAGCTGAGATCCTTGCCATCCCCAAGGATTCCCCAACAGGCATCAGTGCAAGAAAATGTTTGGCTTGGCCACGAAACCCTCATCCCCTGGTTGCCGGTTAACAACAGAGAGGTCCGCCGCCAGCAGTGCTCTCGCCAACTTGCTGACAGAGCACAAATAAGTAACAGGAGCAATGAGAGGAAGTCAGGACGCTGGGCCGTGTCTGGGGACATCTGTGGCTGCCCCCACTGAAGGGCTCCTGGCATCACAGGGGTGCGGCCAGGGATGCTGCTCAGGCCCCACGGCGCCCAGGACGCCCCCAGAGGAACCACCTGCCTCCGTGTCAGCAGGGCCCAGGCTGGGAACCCTGACTGAAGTTAAATGGGGACATGGCTGCTCGGTCAAAGCTCCTTCTGGGGACATGCCCTCTCCCGACTCCGTGGCCACAGTTGCCCGCCCATGTGTGGCATGAGGCCTCATGACAACAGGGTGCTGGGGTCAGCCTGCCGGTCGGCGGTTTTCTTAGATGTCCAGCAAGAAATCTGAAGAGTCAGGCGATCGACTAACACACTTGAGACCGAAAGCACCAGAAATACAAACGAAAGGGCCGGTGGCTCCAGCGTGGGAGACGCTCTCACAGAGGAAGAGGTTCCGAGCGGCCCCTTAGCCAGAGGGGTGGCGCCTCCCCTTGGCAGAGAAGGGGCGTTCCCCCCCGCCGCGACGCGCGCTCGCCGGGGAAACGGGGGGGTTCGCCCAGCCAGTTCCATCAGGCGAAGCCCGCCCAGACACCAAGGCTGCAAAATGAAACAAACACGTCACTCCCAAATTTTCGGCTCCCTCCTGAGAGCCGTGGACTCCCCTGCCCGTCTCCTCCATCCCTCACGGGCGCTGCTGCGTAAAGACGCCGGAGAACCAAGAGGTTCCAAGGTCGGGCACGCACGACCTGCACTTGCGTGGACACACACTCGGCAGGTTCTGAAAAAGGCCCGTGACACAGAGCCGCTTCCAGCGGGTCTAGGACCCCAAGCCCTCGGGAAAATCAACGTGCCGGGCCTGACGCCCTCGAATCTCTGCGAGACCAGGGTCTGAAGGGAGGCTTCGGGGCGAACAACCTCTAACAGATATCGCTGGAAGACATTTGAGCTTCCTGACTCCTCGACTCGGTGCCTGGCGGGCATGGCGTGGCCCTGGACTGGCCCGCCCTCGAAGCTCCTGGAGGGCAAGCCTCAGCCAAGGCTGAGCGGGACAGAAAGGACACACTCCCCCAGTGGATGAGGCGGCACCAGGCAGGTGGCTTGGGGCGTCTGAGCAGCTGGGTTAGAAGGTGCGGGGGACCCTATAAGAGGGAATGAAGTGAGGGGCCGGCCTCTGCCCCCGACACCTCCCGCTCCCCAAGCCATTTTGCAGGTAGTGGGACGGGTGGCTGGAGAAGGCACTGGGGCACCGCCTGCCTGCAGGGACCGTCCTTAGGGATGCACCCAAGCGCTGAAGCACCTTGACCCCTCCCGCAGGACCCAGCGCCATGCCCCTCCCTCACCCCCTCCCACCCGAGCGCTTCCCAAGCAGCCTGGCTGGGGGGGGGGGGGGGGGGTGCAGCGCTGGCCTGAGGGGGCAGGGGCATGCACAGAACAGCCAAGAACAAGACAGGGGTGCCCCAAAAGCCCCAAAATGGGGCTCCCCACACCCTCACAGCCTCTTCTGGCTCTGGCCCCTGGCCCCAGCTATACCTGCTGAATAGCCACCCCCACCCAATCCCACCGGAGCTTTTGCGGGGGGTGGGGAATACAGCTGGGATGAAACTGAAAACCCCTAGCACTACACACACAGACGCACAAAGAAGGGTGGTCAAGACCAACGAGACCAGGGTGAGGGGACATGGGCACCTGCAGAGCTGGCTCGGGCCAGCAGGACACCGTGTTCCTTCTCCAAAGAGGCCAGCAGCCGAGAGCCAAGCACCCCCATCCGAGGGGACAGGGGTTACCCAAGGCCCCCGGCACATGTCTCCCGAGCCCCATCTGTCCCCCCGGAGCGGCACGGAGGCTGCTGAGGGACTCGAGGGCCCGACACACGGTCCCAGCCAGGTGAGAGAAGGGACGAGTGTGTGCGCATGGTCGGCGCGACTCTGCAATCGCCAACGTCCTTCAAGCTGCAACAGAATCCGTGCCCGCCCCACGCTGCCCCACCCCGCCCCACACACAGAGGAAGCCGCACACAAAATCCCCCTCAAGAAGCTGAGAAGGAGCACACAAAACGAAAGGTGGAGGGAAAACAGACCCAGGAAACTCCTGCCTCAGGAAACACCCAGTCCAAACAGCTTCCTTCGATCCAAATAAATGAGCCAAAAATGACTCCGCTGGGATTAGAGCTCAAAGCAGGAACACTGGGGCTCAAAGGAGAAGCACAGAGGCCGAGAGGGAGATGAACCAGGAAGGGGCAAAGGCAGGTAGAGGCGTGGGGGGCCTGGGTCGCAGGGGACACGGAGCCCGCGGCCACCACAGCACCGTGAATGGAAAACTCGAGAAACGGCCAGGGCCAGGGGGCCGGCCAGGAGAGAGGAGCCCCAGACAGTGAGACAGAAGAAAGGAGTGGGGATGAGAGCTGTGGGGGCCTCACGGTGCCCCAGGCAGAGCCGTGCGGGACAGCAACTCGCGACACCTCCCAGCACGAGGAACAACTTGAACCAGAAACAGAAGGGCTGTCACATCCCAGGGAAAGTCGAAGCAGGCCAACGACAGGAGACAAGGCAGAGGAGGCTCTCCCCCCACAACACCCCCCCCCCTGCCAACAGGGACCCTCGACAGGGCAGAGCAGGCAGGAAACTGTCCCCGACAACGGACACCTGCCCTCGGCCAGCCGGGCAGAAAACCCCCAAACCCACAAGAACCCGGGACCTCACGGAGTTTCCCGGGAGGAGCAAAGCTAACACGACAGTGGGGGCTCTGGTCCCCAACTGTCCAGACCGTGGAACGCCGTATGCATGCTGGTGCGTGTACATGAACAAAATCAAGAGGGAAGCCGACACAGCAAGCGGACTGCCCGCCGTGTCTCCTTGGGCTGACATCAGAGGCATGACCATAACCAGGAGAGGGACTGATACCCATAACAAAACCACCCCAACCAGGTTGGGGGGGGGGACACCCCTCTCCCCACTACCGCCAAGTGGCACAAACCGCGGCCCTGGGCCAAATCCCGCCAGCCGCCTGCTTTTGTACGGCCCTGAGAGCCAAGTATGTGGGGTGTTGTTTTTTCTCATTTTCAAATGATTAGGGAAAAAAAAACAACAAAAGAAAAATGTTTCGGGACCAGCGAAAGTCCCGTGAAATTCATATTTCGGCGTGCATAGGTAAAGTTTTATTGGCACACGGCCACGCCTACCGGCTCGCGGGTCGCCAAGGTGGCGGGGCTGAGCGTGGGACAGAGGCCGCCCCACCTGCGACGCTGAAAATATGACGCTCTGGCCCTTTGTGGACAGAGGTCGACTCCTCAGTTTCAAGAACAGAGAAGCACGCACCACGGAGGAAGAGCCAGGTACACAGGGAGCCACCAGGCCGCAAGACAAGCAGGTTACACACCTTCCAAATGACTGGGCGAGCGGTGCCACGCACGCAGCTTCCCGCGACCCGGTCACGGTCAAAAGCAACCCAGACTGCGTTTGTCTGTTTACTCTCACCACGCGCACGCATGGATGTGTCCACGAGTGACACGCCACGGAAGAGACATGGTTCACGGGTACCAGCCTCCCCAGAAGCCTTCCCCGACTCTCGACGCCCTCCCGCTGCGGGGTGAGCAGCTCTGAGTGTCGCCACCACGAAGCCCGAGGCGCCAACTGCCCCCGAGGCTGGCCCTGGCCATCGGCTCCCGCGGGGACACGGGCTGTGGGGCTCACGTCTGCATGCCAGGCCTACAACAGAGCCTGGCACGTGGGAAGAACTCCGTAACATCTGTTGACAATGAGGTCAGAGCAGCTCGGTGAACACAGCCACAGCCATGGCCACGCCAGGCCCGGGGCCCGGGGCACACATAGGACCGAGCTGGTGGAAGGTGGCGCTGGGCCCGGGCGTCACCCACCTTGGCCAGGCCCGCCCGGTGGGCTCCCTGGGACTCGATGTAGGCCACGTATTTGTTGAAGTCCTTAAATTCTTCCATGGTTGGGCGAAACGTCATGATTTTACAGCTCGGGTTCTGGGCCCCATGATCCTCAGACCCCATGGCTGCCGCAGAGAGGCTGTCACACCTGTGAGGGGAGGACAAGAGAGCGTGAGCGCGTCAGTGCCGCCACCCGTCCGGACATGCTAAAAATACCCGCAGCCTCGGGAAGACAAAGACAGGGGCCGCGCAGCTAAGCTGGGGCCAGAGAGGAGCCTGGGAGCGAACTCCATCTCTCCGCACTGGCACAAAAAACCAAAATGACTGCAACTAATTAAAAACAGAGGCGCCCTAGTTCTCCGAGCCAACGCAATACTGGAAGCCGGAGCACTAATTTCAATCCAGGGGCCCTGAGAAAGAAAAGCTTTCCTTATCGGGGACTTTTTATCTAGGTTTGCCGGCATGAGCTTCAAATCCACGCATCTACTTCGGAGCCGGATACCCACACCGACAGCAGCCCATGTGGTGGGCTTTCCAAGGTGAGTGAGGCTGTGTGTGTGAGTGTCACCCTCAGCTGCAACCAAGCCTGGAAGTTTCTGCATAGGAGCCGAGAGCGTGGCTGATACGCTGGGGATATCCGAAGAGAGGCTGGGGATCAGGCTCCTCTTGGTGAGGAGGCCACATGCTGCAGTGGCCCCCTCCTGTTCCAGGAGGTAAGGGGACCCAGCGAGGCAGTCGGTGGCCCATCCCAAGCAGGGAGGGGCTTGGGGACAGACTCTGGGGAAAGGTCCCTTGGAAAAGGTCAGAACCCAAGTGCATACAGACCTGAGAACCGGGAAGACAATTCGCCAAACCCAACTTCCTCTCAGCCTCAAGTAAGCTGGGCAAAGAGAAAGAAGGCCAGGGAGTCCTCCCGCCCTGGAAGGGGGCTTCCGTGTCGCCAAGTTGCAGCCGCAGCCTCCCCGAATGGCACTCCCCCTGGCAGGCACTAGAGGGCAGCATGAGCCCAGGAATGGCTGCGAAGGCCTGCAGTATCTGCCGAGTAGGTTCTGGGGGCCTCAGGCACCCCTTCCAGGCCCTGCCCTCAACACCCCAACCCCCACCTGCGGTGAAGGGGCTGGGACCGGGGGACAGCACTAAGACCATGCTCTGATGGTCATACTGCCTGCCAGTAAGGGCTCTTGAGGGCCCTGACCTGGGGGGTCATCACTGACCTGGGCTGGGACCCCACCACGGCCCTCTGCCCCATGTACACAGCAAGTCCCAAGGCTTCTCCTTGAGGCGTGGCCACCAAGCAGGAGTGTGCATGGCACTGTGTGACAATAGCTCTGGGTGGAATCACAGGGAACCCACGTGAAAACACAGCTTAATAAAGGGAAAGGGGTTGTCAGCAAGCTCCCTCCAGAGCAGCAGGTACCCAGGACCTGGGCCACAGCCAGGCTGCCCACCCAGCAGGCTGCCCCACTGGAGCCCTGACCAGCCCCTGGGACTGACCACCACGCCATCCCAGCCAGCCCCCTTGCCTGCAGCTGGGGCCCGGTACCTGCAGCCCCACTCAAGCCCCCAACCCACCTGCCCTCTCCCCTCCAGACCAGATGCCACCATGTGGGGCTCACTTAAGGCCTCCGCGGCTGGCAACAGGACACAGCGTGTCCATCCTGGGGGAGCTCATGGCCTGGGGGGATGACCTTGACTCTGACACTCTTGGAACATCAGCGTGGACTGAGCTGGGCTGTTAGTTATGGAGGGAGCCACAGAAGGGCAGGGTGGTGGGGAGACCTCCCTAGGCAGGGACCTCAGATGAGACACGAGACACCAGCTCGAACTCGACACCAGCTTCCTCTGCCCGAAGCCCAGAGGCCACCCCACTCCCTGCCACCCCCCACCAGTCTCCCACCAGCCCACTCCCCCACCCTGTCACCCACTCCCTGCCACCCCCAACCCTGCGACTCCCACCCCGCTCCCTGCCACCCCCCAATGGCACAGTGCGGTGAGCCCCCAAGGTGACCCTGCCAACCACCCGTCTCGTGTGGGTGAGCAACTCCGCCTGTGCTGGACATGATCCCCCCTGGTCGTGGCCCCTGGTCCTAAGCCCTAGGCCTGCCGTGGACAGTGCCCAGCTTGGCTGGCAGCGGGCACATGAGCATGTACGTGACTGATGTGGGTGACTCGTCCACTCCACACAATCAGCTCGTTTTGCACAGCTCACTGAGGCCACAGGGGAAATCATGTGCCCAGGCCCCACGCAGGTAGGTGGCAGGGCCTGAGTCCCCACACCCAACAGCTCCCATCCTTGGCTTGGCCGATCCTGGCCAGCTAGCTGCTTCTGCCCCCGGGCTAGCTCACGTGTGGCCTACAGGGGACAAGCGGTGTCACCTCCGGTGGAGGCTGTCTCCGGCCCGTCCGCCACCCGGCACGGCGGGGGCGGGGGGGGGGGGATGGCGCAGTGTGGTACGCCCACCACCTCCCCGGGACCAGCTCGTCCCAGCCAGAGCCAGGGCAGCCCAGGGTCCTGCCCACACGAGCTCCCTCACGCATCAAAAATCATGATGCAGAGAGCAATTTCCCATCCAGGAGGTGGAAAGAGCAGATGATGAGACAGCAGGTGGGTTTTCTGCACATGCGCGCCGGCGAGACACGCTTTACTCCAACCACCGGCATCATCAACATGCAGCTCAGCGGCGGATTATGTGTGATTTTTCCTCTGCCTTATTTGTGCCTTTTGAAATGAAGGTTCTGAGTAGGTAAATATAAAGAAGAAAATTAAAATGGTTTATAATCCCAACACTCCATACCCTTGACGCATTTTATGAAGGCAGGCAAATAAAAAATCATACGTGTACATACTTAAGAAACGAAAAAGGAATCTCAGCGAACAGCAGCCCCGGGCCAAGCTCCCAGTTTATTGGGAGCACGGCGGGGGCAGAGGACCAAGCGAGCGCCCCCTGAGGGAACGTGCAGGCCACTCCGGAAAGACCACCGCGCTCTTCACAGGTCAGTGGTGTGCCAAAAAGCGGGCACATTCACAACAGGATACTTATAAAGACAAACGGCCCAGTAAACAAGTGGGCAAAGGGCTCAAACAGACATTTCTCCAATGAAAATACACACGTGGCCAACAAGCACACAAAATGACGATCAACATGTTTAGCCATCAGGACCACGCAAACCAAAACCACAAGAGACGCTTCGCCCCCACCAGGATGGTTGTAATAAAAAAATAATAAAAACAAAAAAACAGACAACAACTAGTGCTGGGGAGATGTGGAGAAATGGGAACCCTGACACACGGCTGTGGGGGATGGAAAATGAGGCGGCCACTGAGGAAAACAGTGTGGCGGCTCCTCAGAAAGTTACACCTAGAATTACCAGATGACCCAGCAATTCTACCGGTAGAAATAGGCCCAAGAGAAATGAAAACGTGTGTCCACACAAAAATGTGTGCATCCATGTTCACAGCAGCACTGTCTACAATGGCCAAAAGGTAGAAACAACCCGAGTGTCCATCGATGGACAAACAGATGCACACGGCGTGTCCCCCACCCACGGGCACGTCCCTCAGCCTCGAACAGGAGCGAGGCGCCCACACGCGCTGCCCCGGGGACAGACCCGAGCCCACGACGCTCAGGGAGGGAACCAGACACAGAAGGCTGAGGTCTGGGGTTTCTTTATGGGGTGATGGAAATATTCTGAAACTGCCCATGCTGACGGTCATGCGACTCTGTGAACACACTAGAAACCATGGAACTGTATGCGTTAAGTGGGCGAACTCCACATGTGAATTATAGCTCCGTAAGGCTGCTCACTAGCCCCCCATTAGAAAGAGGGAGAGGTGGGAGGACAACAGCAAGGAAGAAAGAGGAAGAAAGCTCTGCCCCTGAAGAAACAAGAGCGGGCTCCGCTCCACCACCACACACCCAGAGATGTGTGAAGACACATGGGGACAAGGGGGGTAAATCTGAACAAGGGCGGATGTTGGGTGACACTAGGAAACGGTGATTCGTGTTTAGGATGTCACTGTGTTACGCAGGGGTGTGGTCGTGATGCCCAAGATGCACCTGGAAGTGCTTTGTGAAAATACACGCATGCGGGGCGCCTGGGTGGCTCAGTCGGCGAAGCGGCTGCCTTCGGCTCAGGTCATGATCCCAGGGTCCTGGGATCGAGCCCTGCGTCGGGCTCCCTGCTCAGTAGGAAGCCTGCTTCTCCCTCTCCTCCCAACTCATGCTCTCTGTTGCTTCCTAACAAATAAATAAAATCTTTAAAAAAATAAAAATAAAATACACACATGCGTTAAGGACAGCAAAAGCAAGTGTGGCAGACATGAACATTGCTGCTCACCAGGCCCTTCCTGTGCTGCTTCCCGTAGGGCCCTGCACCCCTGCCCTGCTGGCCCGCCGAGCTGTGGCCAGGTGCACCCTCCACCGGGGGCCCCCTTCTCTCGGTCCCCCAGGCCAGGAAGAGGAAGACGGTTCCTCTGCGGCGAAAGGTGCGCTGCTGGGGGCGGGGGAGCAAGGAGGGGATTTTACTTCTCTGGATCTGTTTCCAGTCCATGCTGACAAAATCACACGAAACTCCACATGCTCAGCAGCTTGGAAGGCGCGACGCCGGTGTGTATGCACTCTGCACGGGTCCTCTGGCAGCCCACCCGCCTGCCCCTGGGTGCTGGGGATCCTCCTCGGCTGAGCCAACACCAGGGCGGACCAAGGAACAGGAGGTCTGAAGTTTTGGAGCCAGAAGCAGCCAAGCCGGGGACTGACAAATTTAATATCGAACAGGAAGGGGGTGCAAGTCATACAGAGGTCTGGGGCGAGAGAAAATCCCAGGCAGAGGGAAGGATCTTGGCGGTGGCCAGGAAAAGGGGAGCAGACCTCGGCGAGGCACAGTGGGGGCCAGCCGGCCAAGAAGGCCACATAGCGGGGCATGTGCTGCGGTGGGTTGACCAGGAAGCCACTGGTGGTCTAGAGCAAGGACACAGATCCCATTTACATCTTGAGAAACCCCCTCTGGCTGTGGGAAATGGACTACAGGCAGGGCCGGCCTCGTGGGGGCAAGACCCCGGCAGTCGCCCCAGCCCGGGGTTAACGCTTGGCTGTTGCCCTCCTGAATTGCTTCCATTTTACAGTGAGGGACGTCGGGGTTTCGCTTTGCCCCGGGCCCTGCAGGCTCTGCCACCGGGCCTGGCTGCACAGGGCCAGCATGGAAGCTGGCAGACAAGGGCAGAGCTAGGGACAACAGTAGTGAGGAGGGGATGGGATGCATTTCGAGGACAGAGGCAACGAAACTTGCCAAGAGCGAGGAAGGAGGAGCCAAGTGCTGGGAAGAGGGAGATAAAGGGCGCGGCGGGTGGGAGAGGTTAGTTTGGACAAGACTGTGGTGAGCGGTAGAATGCCTCCCCAGATATCCACGTCCTTATCCCCGGGACCTATGACTATGCCCCTTTCCACTGCAAAAGGGACCTTGCAGGTGAGATGAATTAAGGGCCCTGAGATGGGGATGATCCTGGATCCCCACAAGAGGGAGAGAGGAGAGATGCGATGCGGGCGCAGAGGCTGGATGGATCCGAGGAAGGGGCCCCAAGCCAGGGAGAACAGGCAGTCCTCTGAAGCTGAAAAAAATCACGAAAATCAGTTCTGCCTGGAAATGTGCAGAAGGAGCCGCCCTGCCAATGCCTTGATTTTAGCCTGCAGGACTCACCCACACTCGCGGCCTCCCAGAAGCGGAAGAGAATAAAGTCACCAGGTTCATGGCCATTGGTTACAGCAGCCAAGGAAGCTCGCGCGAGTTCAGGTGAGCATGTTTCTGAAAAGCTCTTCGGGATTGCCATGCCAGCCCCGTGAGACTCCCTGGGCTGTGGGACCCAAGGCCCCCTCACACGACGGGGACCCTGGCGTCCTCGTCTCCTCGCCTGTTCAATCCGAGTATCGCTCAGCTTCCAGCCACACGCTCAGCACGCAGGAGGCGCAGGCCTGGGCCGGGCCCCACCACCTGTGCAGAGACTGGCCGGCATCCTGAAGACAGAGCCAGCTGGGTGTCCACCGGGTGTATCCTCCAACAGGAAGGGCGGCCTCTTGGTGGGCTCCCCGGCTACGACTCTCCTGACCCAACCCACAAAACCTCGAACAGGAGAAGAAAGCATCCCTATCTCTGCTCCTCATTTTGAGGCTACGAGCACGTATCCGCATGTGCCAACAACAGCAAGTACACACTCCAAAGGGGTAGACTGCACACATGTGAATTACTTCTCAATATAGCTCTTACTTTTTCAAGGTCACTTTTTCCTGACCTGAATGCTCTCCCAGCCCCCTGCGGTCCATCACCTGGGACCAACAATCACAGTGCGCGGAGGCAGTGCCCCGCTGTCCCCGGCAGCTCCGCCCCACACCCCGAAGAGGAACAAGAGCATTGTCAGCCCAGGGATGTGTCCCAAGAGCAGAGATTCTGGGCCGGGCTGACTGGGGCTACCTGCTGGAGTCTGGGCCCAGGGAAGCCCTCCTGGGCTGCTGAACTACACTGGCATCTGACCCGGGACAGTCTTCAAATGCAGGGACTCATGAGCTGGGGACGGGACACTCTGGCAACCGAGGAGTCCTCCAACACCACGGGAACCACACTGCCTGGCTGGGTGGCGGTCCTTCCCAACACCCCCCCACAGCTGCCACCTCCTCGGGAGCAGAAGGCTCTCCCCATATCTAGACTCCAACCCTGGGGCAGAGGCCCCCCCAGATCCTGACCGTGGGCGTGCACTGAGTCGCAAGAGCTGCCCCAGGGAGTGGGTGAGAAACGCCTGAGGGATGGGCCTCCCACTGCCAGGGGACAGCCCCTCAGCCAGCGCACACTCTGTCCGTCTCTATGGGAGCCAGAATCAGAGATGAGAGGACTGCCCCTGCCCGGGAGTCAGCCTGGTTTTCTGACTGATGGGCTCAGAGACTGACCCCATGGGATTATGAGGCCCAATGGCAGACATCTTCCAGAAACTGAATGAGCGGAACCTGCATCTTTGAGGTTTTGACATTCAGTATGCTGGAAAGTACGTCCTCTGAGCAAATGGAACCTTACAAGGAAGGTTAACCATGAGAGAAGCATAACCTTGAGAAACATTTAACTACACTTGACTTGAAAAGTATTAGGGGCTCCATGACACAAGGTCTGAAAGTTCCCTGGGGACCCCAGTCCTTCTCGGTGAGGCCCATCCCCTGCCCCAACGGAGCATCTCTCCCCTAGCTCTCTATCCCGGGCCCTCACCTCCACCTGCCCCCACCAGTCCCCGTGCCAGGCAGTCTGGCCATCGGATGAAGCTCACACCTCCCAGCCCAGCCTTGAGCTCCCCTCTCCCACCTCCGTACGGCTTCTGCCAACAAAGCCCAGCTCCCAGTAGGGGTTGGCAGCAGAGGGGCCCCCGAGCAGGAGCAGGGCCAGGAGGAGCCTGTACTCCTTCACCAGGGATCAAGACAGAACCTCCTACGGAGGTAACACAAGGGCCCCCTCCAACCCCCATCGCCCCGCCCCCCACGTGGGCCATGTCCCACGAGCAGCTCTGCGTGTGGTCTGTGCGCAGCAAGGAAGACAGTACAACGTCCTCCATGTCCTCCTCCAACTATGCCCCAGGTTCTCTACACCATCCCTGACCTCGTGGAGCCCACACGGCAGGGGGGCAACCACCTGCCGACCCCGGGGTCACAGAACCCTCGCCCTGTGGCCCGTGGCACTACAGCTCGGGGAGCTTTCTGTGTGACCCTCCGAGCAGCAGGAGAAACGGGCCAGTGGGAGCAGGGGCCCAGAAGGACAGCTCACGAGGGCAGGCAGTGGGCAGAAGTACCAGGCGCAGCCCAGAGAGGGTGCCAGACTTGCTCCCACCGTACTGGCCGGCCTGAAATGGTCACAGAGACAGAAGGGGACACAACAGGCAGAGCGTCTCCCAGGGACAGGAAGGCAGGAGGCCAGGGCCAAGTACGAAGTGCAAGGTCAAGAGCCGTGAGGAAGGCGGTGTGGCTGGACCAGGTTCTCGTGCACTGAAGAGGTGGGGAGCCACGAGCAGCAGACCGAGAACTAGCCCAACGTTTATCTGACAGACATACAAAGTCCAAAAAGCCCAAAGGAAGAATAACCCATAACCCTATGCATTCATTTCTATGGTTGCGGTAACAAAGCATCATAAACCTAATGGATTAAAACATTGTAACTTTAGGGTGCCTGGGTGGCTCAGTTGGTTAAGCGACTGCCTTCGGCTCAGGTCATGATCCGGGAGTCCCGGGATCGAGTCCCACATCAGGCTCCCTGCTCAGCAGGGAGTCTGCTTCTCCCTCTGACCCTCCTCCCTCTCATGCTCTCTGTCTTTCATTCTCTCTCTCTTAAATAAATAAAATCTTTAAAAAAAAAAAAAAAAAACATTGTAACTTTATTATCTTAACCTTTTAGAGGCCAGAAGTCTGTCCTGGATCGCACGTGGGCTGAGTTCTTTCTGGAGCTTCCCTCCCTTTTCCCGCTTCCAGAGGGGCCGCATCCCTGGCCCACAGCCCCTCCTCCATCCTCAGAGCCCTCAGCATGGGGTCTGCCCATCTCTCAGACTCCGACCCTCTGCCTCGCTCTCGTAATGACCCTTGTGTTGACACTGGGGCCCCAGATGATCCAGTAACATCTCCCATCTCGGGGGCCTTCACAAAATCCCAGATGCCAAGACCCTTTTACCAGGCGAGGGAATATAGTCACATGCTCCCGGGAGTGGGGTGCGGGCACTCTCGGGGAGCTCTGTTCAGTCCGCAGCAAGTGCCATGTGAAAAATCCATCACGCAAAGAAAGAAGGAACAGTCATCACATCCCTCCAACCCGGAGACTGCTGCCGCGTGGCACATCTCGGGGAGACGAGCCCATCTGCCCACGCTCACTCAGACATTAGCACTTTCTAGAAAATTGGAAACGGGACGGAGCTATAAACAGGGGTCCGCAACCCCTGCTCTCCCCACAGTCTTAAACAGACACGGACGATGTCCCAGGCCACGGAGTGGGAAGAGCAGCCCCCCTCGGGTCGCAGTGTTAGATCCGCAGGGGGCAGCCAGATGCGGGGGCCGCGTCAACAGAAGCTGTATCTGGACATGAGACCCCCACAGACAACCTTGCCCTGCAACTTCACATCGGCGCTGGCGGGCCTGGGCACGGCGGGGGCTGTCCGGGGCCCTCGCCCACGGCTGGGGGAACGGGACATGGGACGGCTGCTGTGGAAGCAGGGTGGCAGTAACTCAGAAGGTGAAGCATAGAAGGACCCCATGACCCAGCAGTTCCACGCAAGGCATCCCCCCAAGAAAAGCAAAACATTACGTCTGCACAGAAACTTGTACGCGAATGTTCACAGCAGCATCGTTCGTAATACCCCAGAAGTGGAAAGAACCTAAGAGTCCACTGACGGATGAACGGCTACACACAGTGCATCCCTCCACGCGCCGCCCCAGGGACAGACCCCGAGCCCACGACACTCAGGGAGGGAACCAGACACAGAAGCCACACGGGTGTGAGTCCAGCGTGTGACACGTCCAGAACAGGCTCATCCGTGGACGGGAAGGGGGCCCACGGGGGCCGGGGAGTGACTGCTTAACGGACATTACGTTACAAGATGGGTTTCTTCTCGGGGTGATAAAATACTCTGGAATTAGGTGGTGGTGACGGTTGCATATCTGTGCAAACATACTAAAAATCACTGAATTGTACACTTTAAAGGGTGACTATTACAGCATATGAATTCTGTCTGCATAAAAATGAATTTTTTTACAAAGTCCGCAGCAGCCTACTGGAGACCTGCCAGGCCACAGTGAACCGGTCTGGTTTGTCTCAAGGACTCTGATCTCCTTGAACGCCCCAGGCCTTCTGGAGAAGGAGCCAGTAGTTTCATTCACATCTCCGCCCTCCGCCAGAGAACCTTCCCACCCCTTCCACCTGTGGCACTCAGTTTCTTTAGCTGTAAAATGGACTGATCGAGGGAGAGGACAGGTCAGGATGACTGCAGCGAGGGACCGCTAAAGGTTAATCTAGCCGCATGGGAGCAAGCTACGCACACAGAACACGTCACATTGATCACACTGGGTACAAAGAGAACAGCCAAGCTTTGGTGATCTGGTTGCCTTACAACAAAGCACAAGCTTTAAGGGTAAAGGCAATCAATGTCTGAAGAGACACAGAACAGACCATTTCCAAACCATCCAGCCCCAGCAAGCAACAAATGAACCTAGGTCAAGGGCAGTGCACCTTTTCTGTACAGGACCACACAGTAATTACTCTCGCCTTGGCAGGTCACATAGTCTCTGTCACAACTGCTCGTTAGATTCTACCACTGTGAGGAGAAAGCTGACAGAGATGACATGTCAATGAATGCTGTGTGCTAATAAAACCTTACTTACAAAAACAGGCAGTGGGCCGGATTGGTCTGCAGACCACAGTTTGCTGACCCCAGAACCAGATGCCCGAAGTCTACCCTTCAAGAGTCAAAACCTTTACTTCACCCCTCCTAAAGGGGCACCTGAGTTCCACTGTCCATCTCCCTGAGTTCCTAAATCATGGCGCAACAGAGAAGGCCACAATCCAGCCCATGCTTGGCCCAATTAGCCTTGTGGCCTTGGAGCTCAACACTGAACATGATTCTCAGGCTACCAGGAGCAGCCAACGTGAAATGGCCAGGGAGCACACAGGACTGTTCATCCCACACTGACCAACCCTTCATGCAGGTCACTGCCCCCCCCCAACCCCTGCTCCGTGGATATGAGCCAGGAGATGATTAGGTTGTACCCTCTCTTCTTATGAGCCATAGCCTTAGACCACCATCAGAGGCCACCTCTTTAAAACCCTCTGTCCCCGCTTTATTAGAAAAGTACAGGAGCGGGGCGCCTGGGTGGCTCAGTTGGTTAAGCGACTGCCTTTGGCTCAGGTCATGATCCTGGAGTCCCGGGATCGAGTCCCGCATCAGGCTCCCTGCTGAGCAGGGAGTCTGCTTCTCCCTCTGACCCTCCTCTCTCTCATGTGCGCGCTCTCTCTCACTCATTCTCTCTCTCACTCATTCTCTCTCTCTCTCAAATAAATAAAATCTTAAAAAAAAACTCTCTGTCCCCCCTTTATTAGAAAAGTATAGGAGCGGGGCGCCTGGGTGGCTCAGTCCATTAAGTGTCTGCCTTCTGTCCTGGGATCGAGTCCCTCATCGGGTCCCCTGCTTCTCCCTCTGCCTGCCACTGCCCCCTGCTTGTGTGTGTGCGCGCCCGCTCTCTCTCTCTGACAAATAGATAAAATCTTAAAAAAAAAAAAAGTACAAGAGGAAGTGGACAGCCATAAAACCCAGAATAGCTGGGCAACAGGATTCTTTTAAAGGTATTTTAAAAATAATTCTCCATTCTTAAAGATTCCCGCCACCACTCCACTGTGACTGGTCATCATTTCCTGTAGGACATGGGATGGGGTGAATATGCCCCTCGATGAGCCCAGAAGCACTGTCCCACCTGACCCACACGACACAGACGGGGCAGCTCAAGCCGGGCGATCCCAGCATCCCCCAAAATGCACAACATGAAGCGTAGCCCAGGCATCAGACGCTGAAGGACCAGGGCACAAACGTAAGCGCGTGGACTAGAGAAGAAACAGCCCGCAGAACAAACCCCAGAGGGTGTTCTAGGCTCCTTGGCCTGGACCCTGGACACCCCTAAACTCAGGACCAAACAGGAGCCACCTTCTCCCACCGGGGTGCGTGCAGGCCTGGGAGGGGCTGTGGCCTGCGGCGGCGCCTTGCTCTCCCGCGGCCACCTGGTCACTTACTTCAAAGACCCGGTTGTAGCCACGGCCGTGATGAGAGGTGCCCCGGTAACTGGCAGGGGTTTCTATGAGGTCCCAGCAATGGTGATGGTTCCTAAAATGCACAAAATAAAAGCACGATTAACTAAATTGATTGCACGCTTAAACCTTAAGTCCAGATTCTATTCCGAACAGCTGCGCATAGCCCAAGGACGCTTGCCTTCATCCAGACATTTCCAATTCCTTGCCAATTTGCAAGAACACTAAAATCCATAGCTATAAGCAGTTTCCCCATTAAAGTCCTCCTGTGACTACCCATTTTAAGCTCAGCTCCTAAAAATCAGTAGTGGAGGAAGTGAGAGCCTCCATGAAACAATCAAATTAAGCCAAAGAAGCTTCTGGAAACCTTAAGGTACAGGCAGCTACTGAGAGGTTCATGAGAAGTTCCGCCTCCTCCAAACCCCAACAGCCAGAAAGGCACACCTCCAAGGAGGAAAGTCCCAGGGACAACACCAAGGCCCAGTGGCCACCGCCCATGCCCCCAGCAAGCAGGGAGCACAGGGAGAGAACATGGCAGGGGCTGTACAGAACCAAGACCCCACAGAGGGCAGGGTCCCAACCACTGACTTTACAGCTGGGCACAGAGACCCCCAGTACTTGCTGAATGGACGCAGGACAAGACTCCCGACTTTGGGTGTAGCCCCAGGACCTTTGACGATCCAGGCCATGGCCACTACCTTGGCTCTTCCACCCTCCCTGCCCCCACCTCTCCAGACACCTCAGCTCCTGCTAGCACAAGATCTCCCGGATCCCCATGCCCACCCCCACCTCTGTGCCTTCATATGCCTGCCATCCAAGACTCCAGTGTCCCCTATGGCCTGTCCCCCTGGGCAGGGCAGCTCGCCCCAGGGGGCAGTGGCTTTGTTAAATGCAGTTCCGCACACTTTCTCCACATAACACAAGCTTCACCAACACCCCTCACGGTGCGCAAGGCAGGCTGGAATTCTCTCCTATTTTTCTCTGGTTTTTAAAATTCCTGGGCATGACCCCATTAAACAGATCTCACTGTCTTTTAACGGATCAGGCCCAGGGTTGAACGACACCAGCGAGCTGTGGGATTGCTGGACCTCAGGCTGCACACATCCTCTGGGAGAGGTAAATTGCTGGCGGCTCTCCCGGGGGCCTCTCCCACCTGTGCGGCTGAAGCCTTCCCCGCTGCCCAGCCCCACCAGCCCCTGCCGTCGGCAAGGCTCGAGTCTGAGAATCCGATGACTCTGGAACCCCTCCAGGAAGCTGTGGCTGGCAGAACCACAGCCCCCAAGATGTCCAGGTCCTAATCCCTGTGATCTGTGGCCACGCTCCCTTCCACAGCAAAAGGGACTCTGCTGGGCGGGGGTGCGGGGGGGGGGGGATTAAGTGAAGGGCCCTGAGATGGGAAGAGGATCCCGGATTATCTGGTGGGCCCAGTGTCCTCCCAAGAGTGGAGCAGGAGGGTCAGAGTCAGAGAAAGAGACATGACAACACCAGCAGAGGTCCCACGGACACACCCACACCATGCAGATGGAGGAAGGGGCCATTAGGTGGGGAATGTGGCGCCTCCAGGAGCCGGAAAGGCAAAGAACGAAGAACGGATCCTGCCCGGAGCCTCCAGGAGGAGCCGGCCCTGCCCACACCCTGACGGTAGCCCAGTGAGACCCAGGTCGGGCTTCTGGCCTCCAGTTCCAAGATCATCAGTGTGCGCTCTTTTAAGTCAGTAAGTCTGCAGTTCGTTGTTACAACAGCACAGGGAGACTAACACAGCAGCTTCGAGGTGGAAGTGTGTTTCCCAGATTTCAGGGGAGCTGAGGGATCTTTCCACCTCCACGGATGGTGCAGGCTCCAGGCTGCGAACTGCCGGCCTCCACCTTTCGCTCCTGTGTTGATGGGATCACGTGTCTCCCTCATCACTGGGAACTGTCCCTGTGCGGGCCTCGCCCACCAGCACGTGGTCTGAAACACAAGACCACTAGGGCCTGTGGTTCTCAGCTGGACAGACCTCCGTCTGCTGCTACCCATGGCTGCCGGGCCACCAATGTCGTGGGTCCTTCTGCCCTCGCCAAGAGCACTGACCCCCATGCTGAGAGGCTGGAAGCTCTGGGGCTGGGATCAGGCCCCAATTCCCAGGCCACAGCCCGAAGTGAGGCCTCCACCCACCCTGACCCATGTCCACAGTGGACAAGGGGCGCGCGCGGCTCACCTACCTCCACGGCTCCTTCAGGGGCTGCGGGCCCTCCACGGCTGGCCGGCAGCCACCCTGGGGGCTCTGGGATGCCAGGGCCCGGCCTCAGACACAACCACAGGCCCACTGGGCACAAGGCAGTCTGGGGCTGAGGAATCAAAGGGCCCTGAAGTGTGGGCCGGGCACGGTGACTTCCTCCCAAATAGAACAGCATGGAAACTGGGAAGAGTGACTTTGCAGTGGAGACACCTGACTGCCCACCTCAGCCAGGGGACTGAGGCCAACGTCTGCAGTGACGTCAGGAGAAGGGCACTTGACTCGGGGGTCTTCCTCCCAAAATCCATCCCCCCCCCCCCGTCTTACCATGAGAAAAACCCCAGACAAATCCAAGGAAGGGGCTTCTTACAAAAACCCCTTCTCCATCCTCCACGCCACTGTCAAGGGCATCAAACACCAGGGAAGTCTGAGAAACTGTCCCAGCCCGGAAGAGCCCAAGGAGACGTGACGACTCCGTGTCACATGGGAGCCTGGGATGGAAAAGGGACATTGGGGGAAACTGAGGAAATCGGAATAAACTGTGGACTTTGCTTACTGAGAAGGTATCAACACTGGTCCATTAACTGCAACAGGGTCCCAGCCCGACAGAACAGCCCAGTGGGGAATCAGTGTGGGGGGGGGGGGGGACACTCTCAATTTCTCTGCAAATTCCAAAATGGTTTTTTAAAAAATAAAGTCTCAGTAACGTTTAAAAAGAAAACAAAACAAAAAGGCCCAGGCAGGCTGGGTTTGATGCCTCCCGCTGCCCAGGCTGGCCCAGCCCAGCCGCTGACCTCACTGTGGGTCCCGGGAAATCTGGGGCGCTAAGAATAGAACTCGGGAGGGGAGTCCGGTTGCAGCAAGGTAAGAGCCTCCAGTGACGACCTGAGACATCAGACATCGATGCCCTTAAAAGGCACAGTCTGACCATTTTCTCTCTTAAAAAGGCACAATCTGACCATTAGAAGATGTAGTTATTCCAATGTGCCCACCGTGAGTAGGCAGACGCCGAAGCAGCGTACAAAGTGGCCTCTGCAAAGGGCAGGCAGGTGGGGCCAGGAAGCAGCAGGAGCAGGAAACAGGGAAAGAGCCAGCTGTACCTAAAGGCCAAGGCGTTGGGAACTGCCACCAGCTGGTGGCATGTCCGGGGACCCCACGGGCTTGGCCTCCCCACCCTGGCTGAGGTACCCGAGGCCCCTGGTCCTATCAGCTCTCAGCTGCCCAGGACGGACCCTCAGGGTGGGTTCGGAGGGCTGGCCCATACCAGACCACACTGCCCACTCTTGCCCTGGAGCTGCGCCTGGGGTTTTGAGAGGCAGAGAGCTGAGCAGGCAGCCTCTGGGCCAGACAGGAAAGGAGTCCTCACCTACTCCCTCAGCCACCTGACCCAGAAGGGCTTACTGTCCAACTGCGCCTGCTCTTCCACAGCCATGAGCCCCAAGGGGCCCTCAAACAGGGCCTCGCATCCCCTGCTGTTCACCCAAGCCTGCAAGGGCTGTGCATGCCCCTCACAGGGCAGGGAAGCATCCCAAGTCTCAGAAGGACCACTGACCCGAACACTCTACCATCAGATAAGTATGAACCAACTCATGGGTTTTTTAAAAACATACATATACAGATAGATGGACACAAAAATAAACACAGACAGGCACGCAGGCATGGGTTAGGATTCACATTTCTAAGCTCTGTCTACTGACAGAAGAAGCCACAATGCCCCCTAGCACTGAGCACACCCAGCACCCAGATCATGGTTCAAATATCGTTCTCCAACCTAAGGAACTCCTTGGTCCCCACTCTCCTCCTTGGAGAAGTGGTCTACTTCAGGGTTGGGGCGGGGAATATACCAGCTGAGCCTGAGCATCTCATGGGAGCAGGAAGGAAGGCAACCCTCCCCAGGGGATGCGGTCATGAAGGAAGGACACAGGACCCCAAAGAAGGCATGCCCAATGACCAAAGCAAGGACAATTCGGGCAACAGAATAGTGATTGTACTGGACTATAACCCACAGGATAAAATAAATCGCATAAGTCTTCACCGATGCAAAATTAAAAACGTACCATAAACGAGGGAGAAGGGACCGCCCTTTTCTACAAAGGAATTCTAATTCGAACATGGAGAAGCAGTGAGGGTGATACAAAGTCACTATGTGAATATCACAGTAACAACTATGGGAGGGAGGATCCACAGACAGGCGCTGCAACGGACAGGCAAAAGTTTGAGAGGAAACAAGGTATTTGCACAGTCCCCAAAGGGAAAATTAGTAACTTTCCAGTGGAGACTCCTGGCATGGGATCCAGGTTGACATCACCAGCAAAGAGACACACCAACATCCTGCACGGAGAAGGCAGCCTGCCCCAAACCGCGTAACCTTCATCTAATCCCAAGAAAACACCGCACAAAGCCAAGTGGAGGGACATTCCACAAAATCCCTGACCAGTGCTCTCCAAAAGTGTCAAGATCACAATAGATCAGGAGAGAATGAGAAACAGTTCCAGGCCAGAGGAGCCGGAGGAGATTTGACAACTAAATGCATTACAGGGTCCCGGACGGGGCTCTGGGGCAGAAATGGGACATGCGTGTGACAAGTAGGGGAATCTGAAGAAAGGCTAAATACTATTCCTCCATGCTCCTTGCTTACTTTGGGTCATTCTTCTCCAGTTATGTTAGATGCTAACATTAGGGAGGTGGCTGAAAAGTACCCAAGAACTCTCTGTACTGTCTTTGTAACATTTCAGTAAGTCTAAAATTATTTCAAAATAAAAACTCAAAAAAAAAAAAAAAAAACCCAACCTTTACCTCTGTCCTCTGAAGCTCACTGCACAGCAGGTTTTAGCTGGAAGAGGAGAGTGGCTGTAAAAAGATCCAAACTGATAAGAAAAGAAAAAGCAAGCTGACACCACACTACCATCTAGTTTCAGGACCTGATAAAGACCCAACCTGCCGAACACATATTTCAGATCCTTCCTGTTTGAAAGAGATGAAAAAGCGACATGTTTCATCAATCTTTGCATACTGGCGAAAGAGCCTCTTATTTACAAGTATCTCATCAAATCCCCCATATCCTCACGGATGCTGAAATGCCACTGTAGAAGTCATGAGGGCTCAGCTAGGGAAGTGGCGGGCATCCAGGCTGTCTTGATCCCAACTAAGAAGGGTCTGGTCTCATTACATGGAAATGTAAGAACCACATCATTTTCCTTAACTCTCACCCCCGAGACCAGATATAACTCAGGGTGACAAAACCACAGTAAACAAGACAGTGTGGTAGCGGCATAAAGATGGACATAGAAATTAGTGCAAGAGAGTTGACAGTCCAGAAATAAACCCGCACTTGTGAAGCCAAGTGATTTTCAAGGAGGCTGCCAAGACCATTCAACTGAATGGGGAAAGAACGGTTTTTTCAACAACTGGACACCCACATGAAAAAGAATGAAGCTGGACCCCCTACCTCACACCACATGCAAACTTAACTCAAAAGGATCACATATCTAAACACAGGAGCGAAAACTATAAAACTCTCAGAGAAGAAAACACATGAGTTACATCTCTGTGACTGTGGATGAGGCAATGGCTTGTAGATGCCAGACCAACAGCACAAGCAACAAAAGAGAAAACAGATCAATTAGACTTTGTGCTTCAAAGGATATAATCAAGAAAGGGAAGACAACCCACGGAATGGGTGAAGATATCTGCAGATCTTATATCGCATCAGGGATTTGTATCCAGGATATCTAAAGAACTCTTAAGGATCAACAACAGAAAGACAGCCTAACCTGCAAATAGATGAAAGATCTGAATGGACATTTCTCCAAAGAAGATAAACATCCAACCAGCACATGAGAAGATGCTCAACATCACAGCGACAGAGCAAGGAAGAAAAGAAAAAAAAAGAGACCAAAACTCCAGAGAAAGTGATGACAGGGCAGTTGGGGCCTGTTACCGAGGCAGCAGAGCCTTATCGTTGTGAGGATTACACTTTTCACAGCATGTCCTTCTACGTTCTCTCAGGCTTTCTCCCTGGAGAGCGTGGGGGGGTCAGAGTGACAAGCCCAGGCTCCAGAGGCTTGGGCCCAGCTCCAGCCTTGTAACCCGGGCCAAGTTCCCAGCTTCTGGACTTCAGTTTCCACATCTGTAAAGTGGGGTCATCATGTTAATGCCCTACTCATGCGACCATGGGGGGCTAAATAAGGCAACTGACAGAAGTGCTTAAAGGACTCCCTGGCACACCATAAGCCCTCAACCAATGTCAGCTATTAGGGGCCTGGTCATCGAAATGGCTCCTGCAGGTAAAGGAGGCAGATCTGAAGACACAGAGAGTGGGGAGATGCCTTCTCCATGCTCCCAGTGGCCTCGGAGGATGTGTCTGAAGGGCAATCTGGCAACACCTCTTTGTTAGAAAACCCCCACCTCCTTCCAGCCAGCTGCCCTTCGGCCTTTATGTTTGGGACACACAGCCCACCCATCCACCCGGACTCCTCTATAGGACCCTCCTCTGCAGGGTCTGGAGCGCGAAAGGCTGCCAACACCTTGGCGCCTGGCAGAGGGGTGGGGGGCACGGGGTAAAGACAGACTTCGGAGGGAACACCAGGACTGGGAATGTTCCCGCCTAGGTGTTGTGAACCATGAGATGCCTGGAGGCAAGGTGCCCAGTTCTGCGGGCCACACAGCGCACGCTTCGCATGTTGGAAAGGAAGGGGCGGGCACATGTCCTTCTCAATGGTGACCTCCTCCAGGCAGCTGGGGGCCACAGATCGGGGAGAGAGGGAGACAAGAGTGGCGGCTCACAGCACTGAATAAGGGGTTTTCAATCCACAGTGCCGGGGCAACAGGGCAACAATTTGGGAAAAGACAGTTGGACCCGTACCTCACACCATCAGCAGGAATGAACTCCAAATGGATGAGGGGTCTGCTTGGAAAGCATGTGACCATATGAGTACTGGAAAAAAACATGGTGCGTTCCCCTCCAACTCAGCATACAAAAAGGCTTTCCAACTAGCACTCCAAATCCAGAGGCAATAAAAAAAGATCCATAAACTTGACTCTATCACAAATTATCTTAAAACACACACTTCTTCAGGGCAAAAAAACTAAAAACAAACAAACAAAAAAACAAACCACCATTAAAAAACCAAATTGCAGGGGCACATGGGTGGCTCAGTCGGTTAAGCGTCTGACTCTTGATTTCGGCTCAGGTCATGATCGCAGGGTTGTGAGATTAAGCCCAGCGTCGGGCTCTGCACTCAGTGGGGAGTCTGCTTGAAATTCTCTCTCCCTCTCCCTCTGGCCCTCCCTGTGCTTGTGCTCTCTCTCTTTCAATCCCTCTCTCTAAAATAAATAAATCTTTTTTAAAAAGAGTCAAAATAAAACTGGGAAACTCAGAGCAAGTATTTACAAACATACCACAAAGGGCTCATCTCCCTAATGTATGCTGAAGTTTTAAAAGTTGGGAGGATGGTGGGTGCCTGGGTGGCTCAGTCGGTTAAGTGTCTGCCTTCGGCTCAGGTCATGATCTCAGGGTCCTGGGATCAAGCCCCACAACGGGCTCCCTGCTCAGCAGGGAGCCTGCTTCTCCCTCTCCCTCTGCTGCTCCCCCTGCTTCTGCTCTCTGTCAAATAAATAAAGTCTTTTAAATAAAATTAAATAAATAAATAAATAAATAAAAGTTGGGGGTGGTGGTAAGTAAATCCGATTGAAAAAGATGAACAGGCAGTTCAAAGAAAAGATACAAAAATGGCCCTTGACATATTAAATACTCTTCAGCCTCACTCATCATTCCAGAAATGCTAATTAAAACCACACTGAGACCCCCACTTCTCACACCTCTCAGATTGGCAGATAATTTTAAATGGAACAGCACATCCTGCTGGTGAGGCTATGGGGACCAGACCTGTCATCCCACAGGGCCGACAGGCGTAAACCCATACCACCCTCTGGAAGGGAACTGGGCAGAAGCTGACAAAAACATTTACACTTAACTTTTGACCCAGCAATCTCACTGCTAGAAATCCACCTGAAGATACTCTTCCACGAATACAAAAATACCTAATAGACAAGGGCATTAGCTGCAGCACCATTTACATCTGCAAGACACTGGAAACAACCTAAATGCCCACACACAGCAGAGGCTGAATTAACTGTGCCCCACAGCAGACAGCGTGCAGAAGAGGACATCTCCATGGCCAGGTGAGGTGGTTTCCAGGATGTGTCCTTCAGTGAAAAGAGTAAAGTTCACGAGCGATCCCCACGATGCCACCCTTCATGTGAAAAAGTGGAGATAAAAAAACATAAGCCAGGATAAGCCAGCAACTAGTGAGATCATTCCCTGCAGGGAGGAGTGAGGACACTTTTCTCCAGATGCCTTTGTGCACTTGGACTTGGAACCATGCTAATGTCCCACCTACTGAATGAATGAATGAAATCAATGAGAATTGAGGGGGCGGGGGGGGGTATTCTACAACAAATACAGAACAGAGACAACTAAAGCAAACCATATTTCAGGTAATAATATAACCACAGTAAAGAAGAAAACGAAGAACTAACCCAGGCCACTTTTGAACACAATTTTGGAGCCATATGCCCTGGAAATAAAGATACAACAAAGTATTAACTTCTACTCTGCAGGCTTCTTTTACTCTTGGTGATGAGGCGGGTTCTTGCCGACAGAGAGAGAGTTATGAACAAGGAACGGGGAGGACAGCAAGAAGCCTGTGTGGGAGACTGGGACTGGAAGCATCAGTGTAAACTCCTGGGCACCACTGCATACACGTGGATGACCGGAAGCAGAAACATCTGAGCGTGTGTGTGTGTGACATATACACACATGCACACGGGAACGCTAGATATATGCACATGTGTGTTTACTCCCAGCGCTAGCCAATAAGAGGGCCTAGAAGCAAAGACACCCCAGTGGCAATGAGCACAGTGAACACCCAGATCTTGGTTTCTAAATGCCATTGTCCACAAGAAGAACCAAGGCTCCCTGGAGAAGTGGTCAACCCCAGAGCACGGGGCAGGAGGAGTACGCAATAGGCCTGGGACACTCACTGTGTCCGGAAGTTAGGAAGCACCCAGGGAATGGTGAGGACATGTTGAAAGACACATGGAGCCAGCGTGATGGGGCTCTCCCTCTGGATAAATTTGGGACCACTGGAGCAACCAAACACATAATGCTAGCGATGGATTATAACCTACTGAGTCACGTAAGAATCCACGAGTCCACATGGATATAAATAAACAAATGGGGAAGAGAAGACAGCTAGCTGGTTCTTACAGCAGAAAGCCAATTAACAAATGCAAAAGGAGGGGATTCTGGGTGGCTCAGTCGTTAAGCGTCTGCCTTCGGCTCAGCTCATGATCCTGGAGTCCCAGGATCAAGTCCCACATCGGGCTCCCTGCTCAGCGGGGAGCCTGCTTCTCCCTCTACCTCTGCCCTCCCCACCCAGCTCATGTTCTCTCTCTCTCAAATAAATTTTTTTTAAAAAATGCAAAAGGAATGATGGAATCAGACAATCACCCTCTGGCCAGAATCAACAATGCTGTTAAAACCAACACTGGATGCTGGAGGAACAACAAGGTGTGCACATGGTCTCAGATTACCTCCGCACCAGAAACTTACTCAATACAAATTGGACAATAGTCACTTTAGGGTAGAGAAACCTCCTTAACCAAGTGATGGAGCTTAATATCACCAAAAATGGACCAAACTGACACCAGGGGCTTCTGGATACTATGTACTAAGAAGGACGCAAGGTCACTTCCAGGATATTCCTGCCAAAAGTATGTAACCGTGTGAAACCATCAGACGAGCCCACACTGAGGGACATCCTGCAGAATCACCAGACTGTCCTCTCCCAAATGTCAAAGTCATGAACTCCAAACACAGTCTCGGGAACCGTTCCAGATTAAGAGAAATGAAACCAGCCAGACAACCAAATACGATGTGTGATCCTGGACTCTCTTTTGAGAATTCTGCAAATTAATTTCCTGATTTGGGTAATTTGCTAAGAGAATCCCTTGTCTGGAAGAACTAAACACTGAAGTATTTAGAGGGAAAGGGGCATCTCTCTGAAACAGTTCAGGAAAAATGCGGAGAGAGCGAGAAAAGGAATAGAACAGATGAGTACATCGTTAACGCTCAAGCAACTGGGTGAAACGCATCCAGGAATTCTTTGTGTTATTCTCGCAACTTCTCTGTAAATCTGAAATCATGTCTCTAAAAACTTGAATTACAAACAATGAAAAGGAAGCGTTTGGATTGGAGAAATAAAAATAGGAGGGACTGCTTGGACGAAAGGCCAGGGAGTCCAGGAGGGCCACGGGCACGGCTGTCAGCACCTTCTCTGGAGTGTCAGGGACAAGCACTGGGTCTGCCAGCCCACCTCCATCTTCACTTGGCTCCACAGGCTCAGGGAAGCAGCGTGGGCAAAGGCCACCTGTCCCCCTGGCCCACAGCCACGGGCAAGGGGCTAGAGCCACACAGAGAGAGGGGCAGATGCCAGCATCCTTGGGGGCCCCCAACCAAGCACCCTGCAAAACCAGGGGCCGGGCAGATGCTCAAAACACCTGTCCATTCTTTATTCATATGTATAGGTCTTAGATGTTCCACAATTCACCATTTAAAACCATCATCAGTAACAAAACGATCTTCCTATGTCTCTGCCCACGTGCCCTATAATTGCGCACAGGCGCTGGGTGGGGCCGGGGCTGGACAGCGCAGAGGTATACACGTTGCGTGCCCAGAGAGGAACTGCTCGTCCCTCGTGACCCTGGTGAGTGTGCACAGGTTTACTGGCCTCTCGGAAGGCTACCCTCCCTCCAGAGTCCGCTCTGGGCACGGTTAACCCACGCTCGGGCACAGCTCTCAACACCTGGCCTGTCTGATCAGCCCCAACCCCAGGCGGCAGGCACTGTCATCACAGCCCACCTCGCAGATGAGGAAACTGAGGCCCGGGGTGGTGGAGTGACTTGTCTGAGACCACAAAGGTAGCAACGGGGCAGCCACGCTCTACGTGGATCACCAGCCCGCACAGACCAGCAGGGAGACGTGTGGAAGACACGGAGCTCTCCGCCCGCCCGCAGCTTCTAGACTGCAGTCTTTAGGAACTCCACAAGACTGCAAGCAGGAAAACAGAGGCCAATGTTTTTATAATCTTGGGGGGGGGGGGGGGCACAGAGGAGACCTCTCCAAGGAGGTCACAAGACTAGGAGCTTTAAAGGAAAAGACAAATTTGGCAATAAACTTGAAAACATTCTGTGTACCAACACATCAAAAATAAAGCTGAAAGATAAATGAGAAACTGAGAAAAAAACGTGTGACACAAAAGGGTGCTAACAGCCCTAATACAGGAAAGGATGTTATAAAACACTGCTTCTCAGTCGAGGTGATCTGGCCCCCAGGGCACAATGGACAACATCTGGGGACGTCTGTGGCTGTCACATGGGGAGGGGGGGCTCCTGACATTGTGGGGTGGGGCCAGGGATGCTGCTAAGCCCCCACAGCACCTGGGATGCCCCCCAGAGAATGGCCTGGTTCCAAGACATCAAACAGTTTGAGAAATCCTGTTATAAGTCAAGAGAATTCATAAACACCCAGTTTAATGGGTGGGCATGGCTATGAACTGGTAATTAAAAAAAAAAGGGGTGACTAGGAGGTGACAGTTACAAGGACAGACAGAAGCTGGGGCTGTCCCCCGTATGATGGGAGCCTCCAGCCACCATGGGAGCATCAACCCTGACCACCACCCTGGGACAACCAAGCAACATGCCTCAAGATATAAAAGGCATCCGTGGGCCAAGTATCCACACTCACAGAAGCTCACTTCAAACAAAGGGCAACAAGGATGTTCACTGCAGCACTGTTTAAAGAGAAAAAAATACACATAACCCAAAGAGAAAAGCACCCACGCCCCTACAAAAATGAAGGCATATGCAGTCAATGACCAGGAGAACCTTGGCCAAGATGCCAGGGATGGTTCTTGGTGGGGGCGGGGGGGGGGGGAGTCTGGGGACATCTGTAATTCACACAGACTTCTGTCTTTAGTGATAATACTCATACTGACTTTTATAAAAATAAAGTAGAGCCCACCTCGAGAGCTGTACCTGATACCCAGAGGTCCTGTCCCTCTAGCAGCCCCACTGGCCATCATGTAGACAAGAACCGATCTCAGGGGAAAGAGGCGAAGCGTCCTGGGATTAAGCCATCACCAAAGTGATTACAGTACCCTCTCTCTACCTAATTCAAATTTAAAATACCTAGCCAAACTGGAGCCTTCATACACTGCTGGTAGGATCGCAAAAACGGTGCAGCCACGTTGGAAAACAATTTGGCAGTTTCTTCCAGTGTTAAACATGGGGTCTCCCTATGACCAGCAATTCCACTCTAAGGTATCTACTGAAGAGAAATGAAAACAAGTGTGCACACAAAAACCACCACAGGAGTGTTCATATTGTGCATTATAGACATTAGTCACAGTGGCCAAACAGTGGAAACAATCCAAGTGTGCATCAGTGGGTGAGCGGATACATACAGCGTGTGCACCTGCACTCGGGAGCGTCCCTCGGCCGCGAACAGGAGCAAGGCGCCCACACACGCTGCCCCGGGGACAGACCCCGAGCCCACGATGCTCAGGAAGGGAACCGGACACAGAAGGCCACACGGGGTGTGAGCCCACGTGGGTGACACGCCCAGAACAGGCTCATCCACAGAGACAGGAAACAGCTGAGTGGTTACCGGGGCTGGGGGAGGGGAGTGGGCAGGACTATTGGAAAGGTATGGGGTTTCCTTGTTCGGTGGTGGAAAAGTTCTGAAATCACACAGTGGTGATCAGTATACCACTGCGGAGATATACTAACGACCACAGAATTGTACACTCTAAAAGGGTGAATGTACGGCATGGGAATTCTACTTAATAAAGCTATTAAAAAAAAAAAAATGATACCAAGCCAGAAAATGAGCGCATCAGAGCTCCCCGAAGATTGATCACCACTGCGATGCTGTTCTGAAGCTTCGACTGAATGCATCCAGAACACTGTGGCCACCCGCGTCATTCCCCCCTAGTTCCCTCCCTGGTGCCATCCTGACACAGCCGCGCAGGCCACCCTCTACGCTCTCACCAAAGGGGTCGGTTAACTACCAGGCCACGACCCCCGCCCCCCACTCTGCTGGCCTTCCCAGATCGGTCTCTAGGCTGAGTACCAGGCACGCCTTAAAGACCAAAGACCTGCCTGCCTGCAAGTGGGCGTGACATGCTGACCCAGATTTGGAATCCTGTGACAGGATCAGAGCCACAAACCAGTCAGCTTAGATGGGGCAAGGGAGAAGAGGCCAAAACCACAGGCAGGGTGATGACAGAGAGTCGGGGCCTTCCCAAGCCCGAGCCTGAGATGGCAGAGCCTCATACATACTTCTGGGTGCGACAGCCCTAAGAGGGCTTTGACGCATTCATTTCAGCGAGTGTGCGGAGGAATGGGCGAAAGACGGGCACCGCGCAGGCAGACCGACATGTGAGCGTCCTTGAAAATCGAGTGAACTTAATCCTGAGGAAGCTCAGTTCAAGTGGAATCAGCATAGACTTGCTTCCAATAATACTGGAAATCCTGATAAGTTAAGATGCTTATGATAAGACCTAGAGCAGCGACTAGAAGATACTTCAAAAAATGCAGTGGAAAAATCATTAAAGGAATTAAAACATTACACTAGAAAATATGCACTTAATGCAAAAGGTGGCAGTAAAGGAGAGGAACCAAAGGCAGGAGATGGAAAACAAAAGGAAAATCACAGACATAAATCCAACTATATCAATAATGACACTAAATGTGGATGGAGGGGCGCCTGGGTGGCTCAGTCGGTTAAGCATCTGCCTTCGGCTCAGGTCATGATCCCAGCGTCCTGGGATCGAGCCCCACATCGGGCTCTCTGTTCAGCGGGGAGTCTGATTCTCTCTCTCCCGCTCCCCCTGCATGTGCTTGCTCTGTCAAATAATTAAATAAAATCTTTTTAAAAATACAATAAAAAGAAGTTTTAAAAAAAAATGTGGATGGATTAAACAGTCCAAACAAAAGACAGAGATTGTCCTATGGTCAGGAACAAGATAAGGATGTCCACTCTCACCAATGTTATTATTCAACATACTACTGGAAGTCCCAGCCTCAGCAATCAAACAACAAAAAGAGATCAAAGGCATCTGAATCAGTAAGGAAGAAGTAGAACTTTCACTTTTTGCAGATGACATAATACTCTATATAGAAAACCCAAGGGCACCTGGGTAGCTCACTCGGTTAAGCGTCTGCCTGAGGCTCAGGTCATGATCTCAGGGTCCTGCGATCGAGTGCTGTGTCAGGCTTCTTGCTCAGCAAGGAGTCTGCTTCTCCTCTCCCTCTCCTTCTGCCCCTCCCCCCACTCATTCTCTCTCTCTCTCTCTCTCTCTCTCTCTCTCTCTCGAACTTTTTAAAAAATTAAAAAAAAAAAGAGGGGTGCCTGGGTGGCTCAGTCATTAGGCGTCTACCTTCGGCTCAGGTCATGATCCCGGGGTCCAGGAATCGAGCCCCACATTGGGCTCCCTGCTCTGCAGGAAGCCTGCTTCTCCCTCTCCCACTCCCCCTGCTTGTGTTCCCTCTCTCGCTATGTCTCTGTCAAATAAATAAATAAAATCTTAAAAAAAAAAAAAGAAAACACAAAAGACTCCACCAAAAAATTGCTAGAACTGATACATGAATTCAGTAAAACTGCAAGATACAAAATCAACGTACAGAAATCTGTTGCATTTCTATATGCCAATAATGAAGTAGCAGAAAGAGAAATTAAGGAATCAATCCCATTTACAACTGCATGCAAAATAATAAGATACCTAGGAATAAACCTAAACAAAGAGGTAAAATATTTGTACTCTGAAAACTACAGAACACTTATGAAAGAAATTGAAGATGACACAAATAGAAAGACATTCCATGCTCATGGATTGGAAGAACACACACTGTTAAAATGTCATTACTACCCAAAGCAATCTACACATTTAATGCAATCCCTATCAAAATACCACCAGCATTTTTCACAGAGCTGGAACAAACAATCCTAAAATTTGTATGGAATCACAAAAGACCCCAAATAGCCAAAGGCATGTTGAAAAAGAAAACCAAAGCTGGTGGCACCACAATTCCAGACTTCAAGTTATATTACAAAGCTGTAATAATCAAAACAGTATGGTACTGGCACAAAAACAGACACATAGATCAACAGAACAGGATAGAAAACCCAGAAATGGACCCAAAACTATATGGTCAACTAATCTTCAACAAAGCAGGAAAGGCAGTCTCTTCAACAAATGGGTGTTGGGAAAACTGGACGGCCACATGCAGAAGAATGAAACAACCACTTTCTCACACCATACACAAAAATAAACTCAAAATGGATGAAAGACCCCCAATGTGATGCATGAAACCATAAATATCCTGGAGAACACAGGCAGTAACCTCTTTGACCTTGGCTGTAGCAACTTCATACTAGACACGTCTCCAAAGGCAAGGGAAGCAAAAGCAAAAATAAACTATTGGGACTTCATCAAAATAAAAAGCTTTGGGGCAACTGGGTGGCTCAGTGGGTTGAGCATCTGACTCTTGATTTCAGCTCAGGTCGTGATCTTGGGATCATGAGATCGAGTCCCGCGTCAGGCTCCCCACTCAGCGGGGAGTCTGCTTCTCTCCCTCTGCCCCTCCCCCACCCCACTCACAAGTGTATGCACGCGCACATGTGCACGCTCTCTCTAAAAATAAATAAATAAAATCTTTTAAAAAATAATAATAAAAATAAATAAAATTAAAAGCTTCCGCACAGCAAAGGAAACAACAAAACTAAAAGACAACCTAGGGAATGGGAGAAGATATTCACAAACGATATATCCAATAAAGGGTTAGTAGCCAAAATATATAAAGAACATATTAAACTCAACACCCAAAAAATGAATAATCAAATTAAAAAATAGGCAGAAGCCATGCTCAGACATTTTTCCAAAGATGACATACAGAAGGCCAACAGACACATGAAAAGATGCATACCACCACTCATCAGGGAAATGCAAATCAAAACTATGATATCACCTCACACTTGTCAGAATAGTTCAAATCGCTGTATCTCTCTCTGTCAAATAAATAAAATCTTAAAAAAAAAAAGAAAGAAACAACAGATGTTGGCGAGGATGCAGAGAAAGGGAAACCCTCTTACACTGTTGGTGGGAGTGCAAGCTGGTGCAGCCACTCTGGGAAACAGTATGGAGGTCAAAAAGTTAAAAATAGAAATAGGTATTTACCCAAAGGATACAACATACTAATTCAAAGGGATACATGCACCCTGATGTTTATAGCAGCACTATCAATAATAGCCAAACTATGGAAACAGCCCAAGTGTGTGTCCACTGATGAATGGATAAAGAAGATGTGATATTGGGGTGCCTGCGTGGCTCAGTCGTTAAGCATCTGCCTTCGGCTCAGGTCATGTTCCCAGGGTCCTGGGATCGAGCCCTGCTCAGCGAGAAGCCTGCTTCTCCCTCTCCCACTCCCCCTGCTTGTGTTCCCTCTTTCGCTGTGTCTCTCTCTGTCAAATAAATAAAGTCTTGAAAGAAAGAGAGAAAGAAAGAAAGAAAGAAAAAGAAAGAAAGAAAGAAAGAAAGAAAGAAAGAAAGAAAGAAAGAAAGAAAGAAAGAAAGAAAGAAAGAAAGAAAGAAAGAAAGAGAAAGAAAGAAAGAAAGAGATTTGGGGATTTACAAATATGTGGAAATTAAAAAACATTTTTTTTTTTAAGATTTATTCGAGAGAGAGAGAGCACATGCGCGCAGCAGAGAGAAAGGGAGAGTCAGGCAGACTCCCCGCTGAGCACGGAGCCGGATGTGGGGCTCAATCCCACAACCCTGAGATCATGACCTGAGCTGAAACCAAGAGTCTGGTGCCACCCAGGCGCCCCCCCCAAAAAACATACTCTTAAATAACCAATGGGTAAAAGAAGAAATCACAAGCAAAATTAGAAAACACTTTGAGGTGAATGAATATGAAGACACGCTAAACCAAAACTTACAGAACACAGGAAGCAACACTTAGAGGGAAAGGCACAGCGGCCTATAGGAAAAGAAGAAAGCTCGCAAATCAATAATCAAAACTTGTACCTTACACCGGAAGAAGAGCAAACTAAACCTAAAGCAATCAATAAGAAGGAAATAATAAAGATCAGAGCGGGCGCCTGGGTGTCTCAGTTGGTTGGGCGACTGCCTTCGGCTCAGGTCATGATCCTGGAGTCCCTGGATCGAGTCCCGCATCGGGCTCCCTGCTCAGCAGGGAGCCTGCTTCTCCCTCTGACCCTCCCCCATCTCATGTGCTCTCTCTCTCTCTCTCATTCTCTCTGTCTCAAATAAATAAATAAAATCTTTAAAAAAAAATAAATAAATAAAGATCAGAGCAGAAATGAACAGAATAAGAGAAAACCAACAAAAGCAGGAGTCGGTTCCATGAAAAGATCAACAAAATTAATAAACCTTTAGGTAGAGTAATCAAGAAAGAAAAGATTCAGTTTGCTAAAATCAGGAATGAAAGATGAGACCCTATCACTACCACCCACCTTATAGAAATACAAAGGATTATAAAATAATATTGGCGTGGAAAGCTACTGAGCAGTAAAAAGCAATGAACTACTGATACAGGCAACAACTTGGATCCCCAAAGGCAACACATGATGTATGATTCCATAACATTCTGGAAATGACTAGATTATAGAGAAGAACAGATCAATGGTTGCGGGGACCTGGGGGTGGGAGTGGGGAGTAACTCCTAAGGGAAAGCACAAGCAGGCTCATTCGTGTTGATGGGACAGCTCTGTATCTTGAGTGTGAAGGGGGTTACACAAATCTGTGCAGCTGATGTCACTAAAACATACAAAAAAGTGAGCGCAGGATAAAACTGGTAGAATCCCAGTAAGGCCCAGCGTATGTTACGCCAATGTCAATCTCCTAGTCTTGACAATGCACTGTGGTTATAGCAAATTATCACCACTGGGGGAAGATGCGTGAAGAGTACACGGGACCTCTTTGAACCATTTTTTAAAAGATTTTATTTATTTATTTGAGAGAGAGAAAGAGAGAGCACAAGTCGGGGGAGGGAAGGGGCAGAGAGAGAGGGAGAAGCAGACTCCCTGCTGAGTGCAGAGCCCAACATGGGGCTCGATCCTACGACCCTGAGATCATGGCCTGAGCCAAAGGCAGACACTTAACCGACTGCTTAACCGACTGAGCCACCCAGAAGCCCCTCTTTGTACCATTTTTGCAACTTCTTGGGAGTCTGTTAACTCTTGAAAAATAAAAAGTTTTAAAAATTATTTAAAATATTTCACATGGATGACAGGATGGAAGGGCAGACTGTCATATGGGTTGATGGTTTGGGGCTGGGTGATGGGGACAAGCGGGTTCTTTATCCTATTCCGTCTATCTCAGTATGTGTTCCAAGTCTCCATAATAAAAAGCTTAAAATATAAATGCATGGCCACTAACAAGGGCCTTCTCCATCCAGACTTACAAACACCCTTCAAACTGTATCATCATCAAGACTGCAGCCCCTTTTGCCAGATATGATACCAGAAACAATGGCCAGAGAGACCACCAGAGCTGCCTGGGGGTTTCACAACACAGACCCTAAAGAGATGCAGGATGGTCTGAATGCCACCTTGAATAATGTATTCCAAGTGGCACGTGAGATCTGCCTAATGCGCACGATCTCTAAAATGAGCTCTGCCCAACGCCAGGCTCTCACTTCCCATACAGCATTTCTCCTCCAGCCAAGGTAACAAGTCCTGCCAGGACCCACCCACCCCCAGGCCGTCATTCCAGAGCAGAAACCTGAACTGCTAACTGCTCATGGGCAGGGGATTTTTGCAAAGCTTTCGGAGTCTTGCATTCTGCAGGTTTCTCCTTTTCAGAGCCCCCATTTCGAGGTGAAAATGATCTGCTCTCACACCAAGGTCTCAACTCATTCTAAACAAGAAAATTTAGGGCGCTTGTGTGGTTCAGTTGGTTGAGGGTCTGCCTCCGGCTCAGATCATGATCGTGGGGTCCTCGGATCGAGCCCCTCATCAGGCTCCTTGCTCAGCGGGGAGTCTGCTTCTCCCTCTCCCTCTGCCCATGCTCTCTCACTCACTCTCTCAAATAAAGAAATAAATCTTAACAAAAAAATTTTTAAGGGAGAAAAATAAAGGAAAGAAAGACTGGTTGACACAACCAATGGGATGAGCTCATATGGCCCAACCTTGCCCAGTCATCCTGGGAGAAGCAAAAACCAGCACCCCCCCCACCCCGCCACCCCGAGTAGCTTCCACTCTGGGCCCAGCATCCAAATAGAGACAAGCCCACTCATGGAGCACTCTGCCAACTGTCCCCACATGCAAACTCCTCCAATGACAACAATCCTCTCAGGTAGGCACCCTTATGTTACCTATCACCAATAAGGAAGATGAGGCCCAGAGAGGTCAAGCAACTTGCCCAAGGTCACAAGGTTGGGAGGAAGGGTGGAGCCGCGGTTTGAAACCAGCTGTTCCAACCTGGGAGTCGGCACTGATTCCTCTTTCCCACACATCCAATCCACTCGTGAGGCCTCACTGGTCCACTGCCTCCAAAATCCCAAGTCCAGTCCTCCTTGCCCCCAGACCAGACCACACTGTCATCGCTCTCCTGGATGACCACTGGAGTTCCCTCCCTGCTTTTACTCCTGACAGCCACCAGAGGGGTCTCTGAAAACACATAAATCTCTGCCTTCATCATTACCTCCCCAGGCTTCTCCCTGCCCTTAATGGGGTCTGGCTTACGGCAGTTTAAGTGGCCGAGCCACCTGGCCTGGCCTCTCTGAACCTCAGGGCCTACGTCTCTCCTGCAAGCTCATCATGTTCCAGCTACATGGGATCCCTTCCAATCCTCAAACATGCCAAGCTCATTTCCGCCTCAGGACCTCTGCACGTACTATTTGTTCTTCCACTTGGAACTTCTTGTTCCAGATCTCCTCAAGGTTGGCACCTCCTAGTCATTCAGATCTCTGCCCAAACGTCACCTCCTTGGAGCGGATTCCTGTCCACCCAATTAGGGCAGGATCACCCCCTGTACCTCCCAGTCAAATCACTCCCTCGCTTCAACACCCAGGAGCCATCTCTTCCTTGCTGGCTACTTAGCACCCAGCCTGGCACAGTGAGCATGGAGATGTCTGGCAGGCCACCAGGGCTGTGGTGTGCCTTTGTTGTCTTCTACAAAGTTGGGGCTGGAGGAGTCAGCTCATCCTAAGCACTGAGGCTCCTACGGGGTGGCCAGGGATGAGAGCCCCCTGCCAAGCGCGTCTTAATGTATCTCACCCCGTTTACCTCTAGCAAGGAGAGCACGTGAGGATGCCAAGGCCCAGACAGGGGGCACCATGTGCCCCAGGTTAGTGGCAGAACAGGTTTGGGAGCTGGGGTCCCATTCTCAGTGCTGGCTCTAGACCCAGGCCAAGTCTGGAGGATGAGATGCTGGTCTCCCCCAAAATCCCCTGGGGAGGTCTTCCTGAGTGCCTGGACTGGTAGGGATTGCTGTACACGGTGGGGACAGCTCTGGGACCCCCGCCCAGGCTCCTCTCCAGGTCCCACAGCCACCACTGCTCCAGGCTAGCCTCACGCGGGAGCCAGCAAGGGGGCGTGCACCTCAGGGAGCAAGGCCGACATTTAGGGGACCGATCAGAGCTGGGGAGGCTCTCTTTTATGCTATGGGACTGTTCAAGAGCCAGGGTGGAAATCCCAAATGCAGACACACGGAGGCAAAGAGTGGAGGGTTCTGGCGGTTTCCGGAGGACCCCCACCAGGCCTTCCTCCACGGGCCCAGTCCAAGTCCCCAGGAACAGCTCTGGCCTGGGGGCTGGACGCTCTCGCCGGCCAAGGGGATGTGGGGCTCTCTCAGGCCCGGTTTACCCGAGCAGCAGGGGCATCCCAGGCAGCCCTGCCCTCTGGAGAGCCCGCTCCGACCTCACCCCTCCTCAGTGCTGGGGGCCAGGCCCGTGCCCAAGCCCTCCACCCATCCTGACCACACTGAGCTCCAGGCACCCAGCCTACGTGACAGGACCCCTACAGGGCCATGCAGCCAGTCCCCACCAGGGACCCCAGCCTCCCCAACTACCCGCCTCAGCCCTCAGGGCAAGCAGGAAGTCCTATCAGCCCCAAACTGATGGCTGGACCCCAGGAGCACAAAGGGACCCTCACAAAGTCCACCAGACTGCACACACACACCTCAGATGCTCACAGGGACTACAGAACGCCTTGCCTGTTTTGGTTTTGTCTCAAAGGCACTGCTGAGTTTGCTATCGTGAAGACGAGTTACGTTTGTAATAAAGACCCTTCCGGCAGGCTTGTTGGGAAAACGGCCATGTGACTCGGCTGACCCCAACGTTCCCAGGCCTTCTTTTGGTTAAAGGCTAAGTTATTTAATACAGGGCGACCTGGGGCTTCACGGTGCAGGGGCTGGAACCCAGTGTCACAGGGGCCGCACCAAGGACACCTGTGCCTGAGCCGTGGCAGCCGAGGGGCACCAAGCCTCACCAAGAGCTGTTCACGTCCAGGGCTGCTCTGCAAAATCCACAGGCTCACCCCCAGCCCTCACGCAGGCCTGAGCAGCGCCATTCGGCCCAGGAGGCCGGTTTTCCAGGCTGGCGGCTCCAAGTTCATTTTTATGGCAGCCCCAAGTTCACTGGAGGAGAAAATCCAATGAGGCATGTGGAACAGGCCACAGGACTCCGAGTTCTGGCCTGGCTGCCTCCGGTCCAGCGTCCCCGAGGAACAGCGCCCTTGCTTCCTGGTCCATAAATCCCCAGCCAAACCCTCCTACCTGCCCCATTAAAATAAAGAAGCTCCAGAGGAAGAAAAAACAAACATTTTCAAGGCACCTTCTAATAACCTTGACTGTTCCTTAACTCCCTTCCCAGCATAAATACGGAACAGCGGTGTGAAAACCATGGGCGACTCTGGAATGGGAAGTGGTTTTAGAAACTTCGGTTGCAATACCTTGATTCACGGGCAACAAAAGACAAGTGCAGAGAAAAGCTGTTACTGTGATCGACCGAAGGCTCTCAAGGCCGGCCCGTCGTTCTCTGTAGGGCTGTCCTGGGCACCATGGGGGACTGAGCGGCATACCCCCCCCTTGCGGCGACCACAGATGTCACCAGGCACCAGCCAGCACATAGCCCTGGGAGCACAGCTGCCCTGGGGTAGGAACTATTCCACGAATGGATTTTCAGGTATCGACTCAGCTCATTTCACCCACCCTTGAAGCAGAGACCTTCGCTGTCATCCCCATTTTGGAGATAAGGACACAGACCCAGGTCAGGCGCATGGGTACAAGCCTCCGGCTGCTCATCCCACTCGGCTCTCCTGCCTTGAGACCTCAGGCCATTTAAGATGGTCTGCAGCTGGGGGGTACAATTTCCCAGCTACACTACTACACGAGTCTCTCTCCTGGGTCCTCCCACGGCCAAAGCAGCGTTCCAAGTTCCTGCAAGGCCCTCCCGGAAACAGCTCGAGCTCTAAGCTCACGGCTCCCCAGGACAGCCAGCTCCATGCCACACATGCCCTGCCCTGGGCTTAGCCACCAGGACTCATCGGCCCTCGCAGCCGGGATGAGGTTTTAGGCACCTGTCAAACATGAGAGGCAGCACTGCAGGGGTGCACAGGAGGGGTTGGGACCACGGCCGTGGGGCTCAACACCCCAGAGAGAGAGGCAGCACCGCAGGCCAGCGTGGCTCAGCCCCTGCATCTCAAGAGCCCGGACTTCGGCTGTTTCCACTTCCCCACAGCACCCTGATATGTGGCCCTTCCCGAGGCAGGCTGTCCCGACCTCTGGGTCGGGCCCACAGCCTCCTCCTCCTCCTCCAAACACTGGCTTGATTCCTACCACCTCCATGAAAGGCTCAGGGCCTCCCCTGGGCCCCCACAAAGGGCTCTCCCTTGGCCACACCCCCCTGCGGTGGGTCAGCGCCCTCCCCCCTCAGCGGCCTCAGCCAGTTTATGCTGGCTCAGTCTCATCTCTCCAGCTAGAGGTGGAGAGCTCCAGAACTTCAGATGGACCAGGAAGGTGGGCAGGAACAGGAGGCGGATGGAAGGGCCCAGTCTCCACTAAGCGCCAGGTACCTCCACGGCTAGCGTCCCCGACCCCATCACAGGGCTCAGCTTATCCAGGGACTGAGGTCCCCCTGAAGAATCGGCCCGTGAGGGGCCAGCACTAAGCGTGAGCTACAGCCAACAAGCCGAAGCCTCAGGACCAACGGAACAAAACAAAACACAAAGGAGCGTAAAATAACTCGGTAACTATTTTTATAGTGATCACATGTTAAAACGTTAACATTTTGGGGTGCCTGGGTGGCTCAGTCGTTAAGCGTCTGCCTTCGGCTCAGGTCATGGTCCCAGGGTCCTGGGATCAAGCCCCACATCGGGCTCCTTGCTCGGTGGGAAGCCTGCTTCTCCCTCTCCCACTCCCCCTGCTTGTGTTCCCTCTCTCGCTGTCTCTCTCTCTGTCAAATAAATAAAATCTTAAAAAAAAAAAAAGTTAACACTTTGGGTATATGAGGTTCAATAAAAATACGTTAGTCAAATCAATTTCATCTGTTCCCTTTTACCTTCCAATGTGGCTACTAGAGAAACTGCACTTACACAGGGGCCTGCTTTGCATCTTTACTGGACGGCGCTGCCTTGGGAAAGACGTGTTTTCATGTCTCACATTTAGCTCACTGAGGCTTTGGGAGTCCGTTTTTGTATATGGCGTGAGGCGGGGACCAACTTTGTCACCGGACATTCGGGGAGCGTTCATGCATGTACCTGCAGGGCATTCTCCCATGAGCTCGGGACACCCCGGCTCACAGGTAGCCTCTGCCAGGGGGCCGGAAGGGCACACACACATGGGCGGGCGTCACTGTCCCCAGAGGGAAGGTGCCAGCCAGGCACGCAGGAGGACGTGGGGCTGTCCGGCTGCGTGCTGCTGCGAACCCACGCCCCTCGAGGCCCTCCCCCTCCCTGGAGAGCCCCGCTGCATTTCTGAATCGCCCAGGGTGGTGATGCCACCACCCCTGGAGGACAAAGGGGCAGCCACTTACCTCTCTAACTCAGGGGGGGTGGGGGAATACCCAGGCAGGAACCGAGGCCCACTTGCAACTCATGGGCTAGTGGGCTTCATGGGGCCCCATAAGGGCTAAGGGGACACTTAGCTACCCAGTCGCTGCCTTCTAAGAGACAACTCACAACCCCGTAAGGCTGGGGCCAGGAGGACCAGGAAAGGAAAGTGGCCCAAAGGAGGCAGCTCACTTTAAAAGCTGCTGGCCAGACTGTGTGTGTGTCGGCGGGGGGGGTCTCACAGAAAGGAGGGCGTGAGAAGGGCTTCTCCCGAGCCACATGAAGCTCTCAGGGAGGCCCACTCAGGCTTGGAAAATGAACGGCCAACCAGGCCAGCAAGAACCAGGACACCCCTTTCTGGCCTAAGCCCTGGCAGACTACGGGCAGGGAGGCCCCAGGCCTACCGACCAGAAGGTGAACCTACAGGACACAGGAAATAGATAAGCCAGAGCCGTAGGGGCCAGGGCCACGCTGCTCCATGGAACAGACACTCAGAGGCCCTGCTCTGCACGGAGAGGTCCCACAGGAAACCCACTGGGCCAGCCTGGGCTGGAGCAAGAAGAGGGCAGGCAGGTGAGGACTCACCGCTGAATACAGGAATCCAGAACTGGGCACGCAAAGGGCAGCCTGAGCACCTCCCGCAGGTGAGCTGGGTCATCATGCCTGACGTTCCAGGCCTCCCTCATCTTCAGAACCCAGCCCCACACCCACAGGCCCCGCCTCCCCACACAGATGCTCAGGGAGGGAACCAGACACAGGCCACACGGTGTGAGTCCACTTACGTGGAATGTCCAGAACAGGCCCATACATAGATAGGAGGGGGGGTTGTGGGTGCCAGGGTGGGGGGCGGGGGAGTGACTATTTAATAGGTATGTTGTTTCCTTCTGAGGTCCTGGAATGTTCTGGAATTTGAGAGTTGTGATGGCTGCACAGATCTACAAATGTTCTAAAAAACAACGAATTGTCCACTGAACTGTCTACTGAAAAGGGTGAATGTTCTGGTATGTGAATATCTCAATAAAAATATGAGGGGCAACTGGGTGGCTCAGTCAGTTAAGTATCTGCCTTCAGCTCGGGTCATGATCCCAGGTCCTGGGATCGAGCCCTGCATCGGGCTCCTTGTTCAGTGGGGAGCCTGCTTCTTCCTCTCCCTCTGCCTGCCGCCCCCTGCTTGTGCTAACTCTGTCAAATAAATAAGATCTTAAAAATATATGTTTATTTATATTTATAATTATATAATTATATATATTTACATGTACATATATATATATAATTTTTTTTTTTTAAGGGGCACCTAGCTGGCTCAGTCAGTAGAACATGCAACTCTTGGTCTTGGGGTCATGAGTTCAAGCCCCATATTGGGCACAGGGTTTACTTTGAAAATATACATATAAAACAACAACAACAGGGCAGAAGGACTTTACGAAGAGCTACTCTAGAAAATTCAGGTCTGGTCATCCTACCGGAGCCAGTCTTTGAGCAACTGTCTGTGGCTCTCCCCAGTGACCTGAACAGCTCTGGTCTTAGACTCTGGGATCCCTGAGGGCCTCCTCTCCCCTTAACCCCTCGGAGCCTGGCTGGGGGGGGGGGTGGGGAAGACACCCAAGAGACAGGCGGGCTTCCCTGCCTCCCCTGTGCTCTTCACACAGGTCCCCCAGGCCACGGCCCTGAGCACCCCCTACAAGTTCCCCTCTTCCACCGCCTGCCAGCTCATCATCGCCCATGATGACAAGGCTCAGCTCAAGTGGTGACTCTTCTATCATCTTCCTGGCCGCTACCCAAGCTAAGACGCTGCCCTTGCCCTGTGCTTCCACCGGCCCAGTTTCTACATATCTTGGCACCTCTGCTCCCCCGCTCCCCTCTGGGCCCCCAGCCCCTCTGCCTTCCACCGTGGGCCATGGCCCCTGCGGGCAGGAGGCGCTGCTCATCCGGCCACCACCAGCACCTGGCGAGACACAAGCAGGGTTGACAACAACTGTCACCCTCAACAGATACTGGCAGATGCCCTCCCAGGGCTCCCATGGCCGTGTGTCCACGAGGAAGCCACGGCCTGGCCCGGATCACGGAGATGAGCCACGGGTCAGCAGGCCAAGGGCCACGTGTGAGGAGCCTTCTGTGATTCTTGATTCTGCACGTTTGCCCTGAGGCTGGCGGGCCACACGGCCTGGGCATCTGCGGAGGCTGCCCTGCCCACTCTGCCTGTGCCCACCGCATGCAGGTCTCAGCGGCTAGCAGGCTCCCTGCACCCACCTGTCCAACCACCCGGCCTTCCTTGGGCGGGGCCCGGCGAGAGGCGCCCCAAGCGCAGAGCGGCCAGTTTCCCAACGAACACCACTGCCTGGGAGTCGAGGCTCTGGGCCGCCTTTGGTGCAAGCGGGACACAAGGACGCGGGCGCGGCCAAGACCATTCTCTGGTTTCCACGCACTGCAGCCCCGGAAGAGAGCGCAACAGGACGCCTTCTCTCCCAGAGGGGTGTCACTGAACCAGCCTTCTCTCCTGACTCCCTACTCTTCCTTGGGGAGACTGAGTTAGAATAATGTAGCGAATCAAGAGTTTAAATTCCAGGGGCTTTACTCACACGCAAGCTAGACACAAGCAAGTCTCTCAACTCGTGACTATGATAATCAGATCCATGCAACCCGCCGACCTCAGATGGGAGGCCCACTGCGCCGAGGGCCAACTCTTCCTGATAGATGGGATTTTAAAGGAGACAGTGGGGGAACAGTGGGCATTTGAAGGGGCCGGCAGCAAAACGACGGAATCTCCCAATCCGGCTGCCCAGCCAGGGTCCCCCTCACTCCTTCGGGGTGCCCAAGAGGAGACCACCCCAGCCAGCTCCCGGGCCGTTGTCTGGGCTGCCCAGAAATGCTGGGGCGTGCAGCCCATTCCCACCCCACTTGCGGTCCGGGGATCCCCGCCACCCCCGTCATCAGGCCATCACTGTGCCTGCTGGTGGCTTCAGGCTGGCTCTTGGTCAAAGGAGGCCTTGGGGACCCATCCCCTGGCTTCTTGTGCACAGAGCACAGCTCCAGACGCACTGCCAGCTCATCAGACACAAATCCTCTCTCTCCACCTTCTCTCCCTGGAGACCGGGGCAAGCAGCCGCGAAACCAGGTAGGCGGGCCCACCTCCGCCCCTACCTGCCCAGAAGGTGCCATCATTTGGGAGAAGATCTGGAGCGCCCCAGCTAGAGATCACCCCTTCGCAGCTCGCTATATAGGCTCATCTGAGAAATGTAACTGTGATCATGTGTCAGCAAACAGGGCCAAATCCTACGTTAGTTATTGCTCTGATCTGTACCGGGAGACCCACTCGGGGGGCATGGTGGCCCTCGGCGGCCTGCTTCCTGACTACTCACTCTCTGTCCACTGAACAAACCCACTCGAGGCCTCCAGCCCCAAGAGTCACAGCCCAGAGCGACAGGACAGCGAAAGCACGGCCGCCTGTGGGGCAAAGACAGCTCCTCACACAGGGTCCGTCAATGCCTCCGGCACCCACCAGTGCCCGTGTGCACTTGCTGGGACCCCAGAGGTGGGGTGAGAAGCGAGGGGAGGGAAGGAAAGGAGGGAGGGAGAGATGGAGGGGCACAGAAAGACAGAGAGAGTCCAAAAAGGACAGGCAAATTTGGAACCCTCTCCAGAGTGTTTATTTCAATCAACTAAAGAAGGCGTGCCCGCAAATGAACAGTATGCTTTCTTGACAAGTCAAAACGTTCCTGGGAAGGTACCAAATATACGACACTATGTCCTTGGCTCGGAAATCCCACGTCGGCCGCTGTCCTCCTGCCACGGTCGCGGTAGCAGTGGACGAGCAAGACGGAGCGAGTGTGGCCGGCCACACTCCTGGGCCCGCCACGTGCCATCTGACAGTCACCTTGTCGTCCACGCGCCCCACAAAGCTCAGCGTTCACACCCACGGAAGCCACCTCTTCCGAGTGTCCCTGTGGAGACCCAGCTGGCAGGTGACTATAAAAACCACCTCGCAGGACTCGGCCGCCCCTCCCGACGAGGGCGCAGGTGTTGGTAAAGAGGATGGGTCAGATGCTTACAAAACGAAATGATTGGGAAACTCGTCTTCCTTTTAAACCCTCAGCCTCTGCCAGGCCAAAACAAAACTCCTCAGGCCAAGAAGACTCCTTCCCCATCTTCGGAGAATATTTCTTCCCAACCTTCTGGGGTGCGGTACGCAAGGGAGGGGCATGAAAAAGTCAGGCTCAGACAGCGAGGTATCTGCCCCCGTTCACAGCTACTTTTTATTCCTCCTTCATTTTGGGGTTATTTGGGTGGACAGCATCATAATATTTTCTTGTATTTCCCTTGAAACAACCCGGGACCCTTTTTTTTTTTTTTAAATACAGAGTAGGACTCTAACTGCTTTGATGTAAGAAAGCTGGAAATTCATTCAGTAAAGGAGTGTTGACTGAACACCCACCGCGTGCCAGGAACTGCCCCAGGTGCTGGGGAGACACGCAGCCGCCAGCAGAGACGTCGCTCCTCCAGCACTGACCTCACACCCTGGTGGTAGGTGTTCCCAGACTACGGCCCACAGCTCAAACCCAGCCCACCACCTGTTTTTGTACAGCCTCTGAGCTAAGAGTGGTTTTGACCTTTTTTAATGTTTGGGTGAGAAAAAAAAAAAAAATCAAAGAAAGAAAACCAGTTCATCACAGGTGAAAAGCATGTGAAATTTACAATTCTGTGACCACGAATAGTTTTACTGAAAAACAGGCACACTCACTCATTCCCACAGTTTTGTGCCGTAATGGCAGAGCAGAGGAGTTGGGACAGACTGGCCTGCAAAGCCAGAACTACTGACTCTCTGACCCTTTACAGAAAGAGTTTCTGTTCTCCTGGATGAGACAGACAATAGATACATAAACAGATTAATGTGTGTGTTTACAGTAGTGCTGAATGCAAAGAAAAGGCAGGATGGGGAGAGAGGGTGGCTGGAAGGGTGAGTTTAGGCAGTGTGGCCAGGGATGGCCTCTGAGCTGAGATGTGAATGACAAGGAGCCAGCTGGCTAGAAGAGTGAGGGAAGAGCAAGTGCAAAGGCCCTGAGGCAGGGCAGGGAAGAGTAGGCAGGGAAGCTGGTTACGAATGAGGGAGCAGGCACAGGAGGGGGGGCGGTAGGGCAAGGAGAAAGGACAGACCACAGAGGACAGAGCAGGGAGGCTACGGGAAGGGGTCTCGAATTTTTTCCAGGAACAACAGGAAGCTACTGGAGCGTTCTGAGTAGAGGCAGACCACTTTTCAAGTTTTTAAAAGCTCCTTGAGGAAGCAGGAGTGAAAAGTGACAGACCAGTGGGGACACCTTATCTAACCAACAAGCCGCTCCCAGAATAGGCCAAGTCAAAGCAGGGAGGAAACTCAGAAACCAACTCATCCAACAACAAAATCAATTCATCAATCCTCTCGGGCCTTACTACTGCGGTGACCCAAACCTGTTTTTTTTTAATATCAGAGTTAAATCCAGTTCACTGGATAAAAATGTCTGCAACCAGCGTAAGAACAGCCCCGCGACTTCATGGACATTACTATTCAGGAGGAGGCAAGATTAAAGAAGTGAGTCACCTCAAAGTCAACTTAAAGAGAACTGTTAAGCAAAGTGACAGGAAGAGGTATGGTGACCGGGGCGGGGGGGGGGGGGATGGGGACAGGTGGAAGCCAGCCTGGGCAGGGCACCCGCACGGGCTCCGGGTGAGGACAGCCCCGGAAGAGCCCTGAGCCATGCCCATCAGGTGGCACGGGCAAGTCTGTGGATGCACCCCTCTCCAGGAGGGGAAGCTGCAGGCTGGGAAGGGCCGGGGAGAGGCAGAGCGACAGCCGGGAAGGACCTGGACAGCCAGGCTGAGTTTGGCCAGACACCGTTTGCAAACACAAGCCCCTCCCTATTCAAGGACAGAGGGGAGGAAGGGGACAAAGGGGACCAGAACTTGAGGCAGAGTGGGGTCGTAGCCAAGTATCAGACTGCTGCAGGGTTAAAGGTTAAGTGACAGGATCTCCCTCAGGGGCAACTGTGTCCCCCAGGGGACACTCGGCAATGTCTGAGGACATCTGCGGTTCTCACACTGGGGGTGCTCTGGGCATCAAGTGGGCAGGGCCAGGGATGCTGCTCAGCCCCCCAAGTGCCCACTACGGTCCCCCGGAGGACAATCCGATCGAATGTGGACAGGCAGAGGGAGCCCCTGACAGAAGCAGATGCCACGCACCAGTAATCAATCCAGTCCAGCCCGAGCCTCTGGTGCCACACAAAGCATTCAGTGCTTCTCATCCCCTTTGATCCCCCACAATGACCTAGCATGGGTTCTCATTACACCCATTTTATAGATGAGGAATCGGAGGCCCAGAGAAGGGAAGTGACCTGCTCCAGAGGAGGAATTTGAACCCGGGTCCCTCACACTTGGAAGCCTGTCTGCGGAACAGAGAGGACAGGAACCCAGGGACACGGCCAAGAACAGCAGGTCAGAACGGAGTCCAGGTTCGGCCCTGTCCTCTGCTGCCCAGCATCCTCAGCCAGAGCAGAGGGACCAGGGCGGGGCAGGAAAGAGCTGGAGCACAGAGGCCCCACGGAGCAGCCACGGGGCAAGTCTCTGGAGCAGAGCCAGGAGCCCTGGCCGGCCGAGGCTGTGGGTGAGGCACGGTGGTGACCGAGCAGGTCTGTGGGGCCCTCCACAGTCATGCCCTCTGCAAGTAGTTCATTCGCTCTCCACCCCGCCCCCCAACTTGGGAAGGTTTAGCGACCCCCCAACTCTGTTCCTGAGCAAGGGACTGGCCCAAGGTCACACAGCTCTGACCCCCCCCACCACACTTCCACAGCCCAGGAAGAAAGCCACAAAGACAAAGGCTCATTTGCCAGCTCCTCAGCCCATCACCACCCATCCCGTGTCCCTGCCCATTCCCTGAGCCAGTCCCTGCGGATGGTGGGCTTCACACCCCAGGACCCCCACCTCTCCCTTCCCCCATTAGAACCGAGGCCTCCTCAAGTTAGGAATTCTCTATAACCTGTCCCAGTGCTCCACAGCCCCCCCCCCCCCCCCGGCCGCCTTCTCACAGGTGTCAGATAGAAGCCAGGAACAGATGGCAGAGCCCCTCCAGGGGAAGGAGGTGGGGCACCTGAGGGCAGGGGCAAGAAACCAGCAGAGGCCCGGGCGGCGAAATGCGGGATCAAGTACAGACAGAGCGGCCAGGGCGGGGGGAAAGGGGCTTGGCAGGGTGGGGCTGGGGGGAGGGGGCCGACCACCCCAGAAGGTTCCTGCAGGATGGCACAGGGACTGAGGAAAAGTACAACAAAGGCCGGGCGGGGTCCTAAAGGACCAATCAGCACTACCTTTCAGCGCCAGTATTTCACATCTCCTTAGCAGCCCACCCCCAACGAGGAAAGGATCAGAAAATGGGAGAAAATCAATTGTTCTGGGACCTGTATATATTTCAAGTCTCAACAGCTACACACTCACATGAGTGTGCACACACACGCACAGGCGGCGACTGACACAGGACCCGCATGCACGTGCCGCAACACCTGGGCGCATTTGGGCAACCACACCTCGGCCACCCCCTGTGCTCCCCAGCAGGGACGTCCCCCAGGGCAGGGCAGCCTGACCGGCGTGGTGTCCCCAGCCCAAATGGAGGAACACCAAGATTTGCCAAGCATCCAATCAGAAACACGGAAAGAGGGCCAGCGAGTTTCAGAAACCCTCGACTCAGATAATCACAAGTTGACTCCACGACTTTCACACTCTGTCCTTCAAGTTTCCAAAAAACAAGCTGCAAAGACGGGAGAGGCCGTCCACAGCTCTTGCAGAGGTGGCGAGAAAAGGCTGACCGGCGAGTTGACAAACCCTCCCGAAGCCTCATAAGGAAGCTATTATTTGAGAATTAGGGGAGTCATTAGCTCTCGGATGGCAGAGATAAAAGCACATAGAGTCATCTAATGAGCCCGTTTTAGGGCTTTCTCCAGCCTGGGGACAACCACATAAAGAGCTGTTGAGGCAGAGGGGTGGGGCAGGGCACCCAAGCCTTGAATGCATCCCAGTATCCTCCGACCCCAAGACACAGCCAGCACCCAGTGGGGCGCAAAGGAACTTGCTGAATAAATGCAGCTGACGGAAACACATGGACAAGAACACACTCTTTACATGTTGCAGGATCACTGGATTGCGCTGAACAGAAGCACCTTCTCACTAGTTTCATAACTCGAGAAACAGTTCCCCAGGTGCACCTGAATTATTAAAACAAAAGCATCCTCCCCCCAACCAAACAGATGGGACACCACCGAAGAGCAGTCCACGCCTCCCCCGCCCCCAGGGGGAGAACAATCTCCTGCAAAACCTTCCACCGTGCTCAGGTGGACACGCACCCCATTCCACCTGGTGTCATCGCGCCCACTGGGCGCAGACTCGGGCCCCTGCACGTTGCGGGGCAGGTCCCTTGCAAAATGAATCCGTCCCCCCAAGCTCCCACCGGGGTCGCCGCGGGAGCGACTCCACAATCTATTCCTACAGAGAAGAGGGTCTTTGAGATGGCGATGGGGCTCGAAGGGGGAGGCACTCAGGGAACGCGTCTGGCAGCTGCGAGGTGCATACCAAGTGGATACGTTTTTTAATAATAATAATCAAAAAAAATCCAGACTGCACGCTTATTTTAGGGGGCTCGCAGATAGGAAGCGAGTTGGGAAGCCGCGACGGCGCGGCGGGCTGTCTCAGGGCGGGGGTGGGGTGCAGCGATGGCCGTGTCGGGGGCCGCCGCCGAGCAGCGCCCCGGTGACCCCGCCGGGGGCGGAAACGCAGGCGGGGGCTGGCCGGGGCCTGGGATCGCCCGTTCCCTCGCGCTCGCGAGCTCTCTGTCTCTGCCTCTCTCTTCTTTCTTTTTTTTTTTAATTATCAGGATTGTTGTGAATAATAAAAGAGAAGGGCCCAGCCAGGCAGGGCCGGCCGGGCCGGGCCACCCACGCTGTCATCTTTTGTGCAGGGCCGGCGGGGACGCCCCGGCCCAGCCCCCGCGCGCGCCCCCGGCCCCGGGCCGGACGCCCCCGCCTCCCGCCCCCGGCCCCGCCATTGTCCGGCCGCGCCGCCCCCGCCCGAGGCCCGGCGGGCACCCCCGGGCCAGGCGGTTAACGCCCCCAACCGCCTCGCGGGCCGGGACAAAGCGCGGCGGCCGCGGCCCGAACAGGCCGCGCCCGAGGCCTGGGCCTCGAGTCCCGGG
>NW_022589784.1:3504995-3550426 GCF_004348235.1 Phoca vitulina | reverse complement strand
GGCGGCCGCCTCCCCGCGGGCTCACCTGAGGCGGCGCGCGCGGCCCGGTCCGCAGCAGCGGCGCGCGCTCCCCCGCCCTCGGCGTCGCACCCCCAGGCCCCGCTCGGGCCGGGCCCCGCTCGGTCGCTGGCGGCCGAGCCCTCCGCGAGCGCCCCGGGCGGGGCTTATGAGGCCGCGCGCCAGCTCCGCCCTGGCTGCCATTGGCCCCCGAGCCCACGCCCGCGCGCCCATTGGCTGTCGCTGACAGCTCCGCCCCTCCCCTCCACCGGGCCCATCAACATCTCACGGCCCGCCCCCCGCGCGCCTCGATTGGGGGGGGAGCAGGCGCTGGCCTCGCCTCCCCATTGGCTGACCGGTCGGGACACGCCGGCGCCCACCCACGTGCCCGCTGACCGGCTCCGTTTTCATTGGAAGCGGCGCACGCCAGCCAAGGGAGCCGCTACCAACCCGACTGTGGCTGGGCCTCGGATTGACAAGGGCGCCTCGGGGACCGCCCAGCGACCGCACGGGGGCAAGTGAGCATTGGCTTACGGGGTGAGCCCGAGGCGCGGACTGGCTGACGCGAATGCCAATCAGGGCCCGGGCCCCGCCCCGGTTATCAGGCTGCAACTGAGTACGTGAGACCCAGCACAACATCAGCACCAGGCCCTGGAGGCAAGCGGAAGGGGTTCGAGACCCGTGGCCGGAACTTGGACGCAGAGTTCCTCAGTTCATTAAGTCCTGACGTGGGAAACAGCTCTGGTGCAACCCCTTTTGCAAAACAGGAGAACTAAGAACTGGAGAAATAAAAAGTCACGCAGCAAGCGTCCCTCCTCTGCCCCCCCAAAAAGCCAAATTTATTCCCATCACAGTCAACAAAACTTTGCAAACCGGCAAGGCCCACCGGGTAGTTAGGTGCGCTCCCCCGAGTTCCCTAACACGAGGCAGTCCCTAACACCAAGGTTCCAAGCTCAGCTGGGCCCCACACCTCACTGGAACCTCGCTGGGCCTCAGTTTCCCCTGTGAAGTGGATATGATGGTAACACACACACACACACACACAGCCGACCCCACCGGCCCCTCCCCAAGGGATGTTGCAAGAAGGAGTGGGACGCCACACACAAAGGGTTTGAGCAGGTGGCTTCACCCGAGTGGGTTCACCACTGTCTTCATCATTACCACTCGTGCAGTAGGCAACAGTGGGGTGCGCCCCGGGTAGCAGGCAGTCGTGTGAATCGGCAGCAGGGAGTTTCCCAGTAATATTTGTGTTATCCACACTGAATCGCCCTGGGAGGTCAGGCACCCCGAGTAACCCCCCGGAGCTCACGCCTTCAGCGCCAAAGGTGTTGCTCTACACACCCATCTACAGGGGCCTGGCCAGCTAATCTGTGGCACGGGGCACTCCGCAGCACTTCGAACTGTGTAGCGGTTTAACAAGAGGGCGGTCTCCAAACACTGTCCTGGAATGATCCCCTACACACATTCGTGAACAAGCTGCAGAATGGTCCAGAATTCGGTGTCCAGTAACCTACGATATGGGGAAGACACACCGAGACCCGAGTCGTCTGGTCTCCAAGAGCACGCATCTGAGGCAATGCAGAGAAAGGTCACCGCGGAAGGGAGAAAAGGAAGTCTTGAGAGAGGAGAGATCCACGCGGGTAGGAAGGGTAGGCTTCTCCCTCCCCCGCTCCCCCTGCTTGTGTTCCCTCTCTCACTGTGTCTCTGTCAAGTAAATAAATAAAATCTTTAAAAAAAAAAAAAAAAAGGGTAGTCTGTGGGGACTTGAATCTGTTTAGGGAGATTGTCCTTTCTCCTGGGACCATATTCACAGACTCCTCATGTAGTTAAAATTAAACTTTGAAAATGGGGAAGAACAGGGCGCCTGGGTGGCTCAGTCATTAAGCGTCTGCCTTCCGCTCAGGTCCTGGGATCGAGCCCCGCATCGGGCTCCCTGCTTGGCGGGAAGCCTGCTTCTCCCTCTCCCACTCCCCCTGCTTGTGTTCCTGCTCTCGCTATTCTGTCAAATAAATAAATTAATTAAAAAAAAGGGAAAGAACATCTGCCCCCAAGGAACTCCCTAAGCAGTGGGAGAGACAAATGGCACCGGATTTTGGTAACATAGTATCCAAGGTGCAAAAATGGAGGTTCCCCCACCCCAAAAAATACACACAGGCCTTCTGTTCTCCTGTAAGACAGTGAGTTCCAGGTATTTGGATGACACAGACTCAAAAAATAAAAAAATTTTTTAATTGGAGCACCTAAATAGGTTGTCAACTTATTTTGTCTGGGGAGACTTTTTTTTAATGCCATCTATTATGTAAAAATTGAACATTAACAATTGTACAATAAGAATTCAGACAGAGGGTGTATTTGAGGGTTCACCATACAATTCAACTTTTCTGTTTGAAAGTTTGCATAATAAGATTGTTAGGGGAAAAAAGTATAAGCGCTGCCATTTAATTAAAAAAAGGGTCCTATGCGAAGTAGGAAGGACACAGAATTCTCAAATGGGCAAATTCCCCGGGGGATAAATCACCTGGGTTTTCTTCAGGTCTTTGCAGACAGGTGCGAATCTCATGAAAGGACTGGGAGCCTTGCTGTACCTCTCCCTGAACAAGCCTCGAGCAGCCCAGGGCCGGCTCACTTTAAGATTTTATTTATTGGTTTATTGGGGGGGGGGTGGAGAATGAATGGCAGGAGGGGCAGAGGGGGAGAGAGAATCTCTCAAGCAGACTCCACGCCGAGCCCAACACGGGGCTCACTCTCACGACCTGAGCCGAAACCAAGAGTCTCACTCAACCGAGCCCCCCAGGCTCCCCAAGAGGAGGAATTCTGACATTCCATTTCGCTTCAAGTATGCATCACTAGACATACATGTAGTAGGTTTCCCATTTTTGAACACAAACACACAAACATGCACACACCAGACCACAGCTCACGTTTGTTTATTAAGGTGCTAGACAAGGTGGTCACTTATAAAATGAACTGAAATGAATAGAAAACCGGGATAAGGCAGTATAATATACAGCACTGTCCTCACTTTGTGTTTAAATTTATATACACCTATGTATGTGCCCTGGCTTTGCCACGTCTTTGGGTAAGTCACTTAACCTCCCTGTGTCTCAACTGCAAGACGGCTAGGAGTCAAAACTATATTGGAGGGCTCTGTTGAGGTCGAACACCATGGTACCCATACATACAGGTGCACAGCAAGTGTAAATAAAGCCTGACGATGTGAACCAATTTTATAACCTGGAGTGGAGGAAAAGAAGGAACACACTTTACATAAAAAGTCAACGAGGTGGATTTAAAAAGGTGGTTAATCCAGGAGTGCCTGGGTGGCTCAGTCGGCTGTGCGTCTGCCTTCGGCTCGGGTCATGATCCCAGGACCCTGGGATCGAGCCCCGCGTTGGGCTCCCTGCTCAGCAGGGAGTCTGCTTCTCCCTCTCCATCTGCTCCTCCCTGCTCTGCTCCTGCGCTCTCTCAAATAAATAAAATCTTTAAAAGAAATAAATAAAAAGGTGGTTAATCCATATAATGGAATATTATTCAGCCTTTAAAAGGAGTAAAACATGGACAAGCTCAGGGAGGGAGCCAGACACGGAAGGCCACACAGTGTGTGATTCCGTGTGCGTGAAACGTCCAGAACAGGCTCATCCATGGACAGGAAGGGGGCTTGAAGGTGCGGGGCCTGGGGGTACGGGTGGGGGAGGACTGCTGATGGTGACGGGGTTTCTTTCTAGGGTAATGAGAATGTTCTATAACTAGAGGCGATGGTTACTCAACTCTGAACGTACTAAAAACCAGTTAACTGTACGCTTTAAATGGGTGAACTTTAGGGCAATGTGAAGTGCATTTCAATAAAGCTGTTATAGAACAATAAAAACCCAACCCAACCCAACCCTACCAGGAAACAAACATGCCTAATACTGTGATTTTTTTGCATAGCAATTCCAGGTCTCAGTTTTGCTAATTTTTAACAATGACATTGTTCTTAACTTTCCAAATGAGAGAAACATCCAAAAAGCCCACAATCTCAACAAGGAACCCACCCCCATGTGTTCCGTTCCCGGGGTAGGGCCCGCCTGGGGACGTTCGTGGCATTTCCTCTGCTCCTCATAGCTGGGCATCATTCCTGTTTTTATTTCACACTCACACTTGACATTTCTTTGAGACATAATTCATCTACCGTACAACTGACCCACTCAAGAAGTGTACAACTCAAAGCATTTCGGTACATCCCCGTATGTGTGCAGCCATCAGCAGACCTAGAACATTCTTGTCCACCCCACGAAGCAGCCCCCCCCGCCCTGCCCCCAGCATGCGTTCAAGGGCACGCTTGACACATTTGAAAGGACCCAGAGAGACAGAACTTCCTTGTTATCAAATCAGATCTCCCCACATCATTACTTAACCATCAATAAAAGGTGCAGGCAATAGGTCGATGTGAATAATGGCCTCTGCAGAGCGTAGCTGCTCCCTTCCCTGGAGTCGACCGTTAAACCTGCCTTCTCCTTGGCCTCTGACCTCTGCGGAGCCAGCATTTCAGGTTGTCAGGACCCTCGCCCCCTTAGTGCCCAAACATCCCCAGGCCTGCAGAGACCTCTCCGGGATCACGTGACTCCTGGTTGCTGATTCAGGCCCATCTCCTAATGGAGATCATGGCTGTCTGTTTCCTCAAATATAAATGGGGAACAGTGCCACTCACCTTGGCGAGCATTAAGTGACCCCTGGTTCCAAGCTGGAACGCTGGATTTGGCCCCTTGGCTCGGGTTTGTGGACCCTGCTAAGGTCAAAGCCTGACGCCTCCTGAGTGTCGCTTAGGGCCACGGCCCGTCACTCTGTCTTCGACCTGTCCTGTCCTCCGAGCAGGACTGATGCCACCTGCCGGGTCCGTGTCCCCAGGCTTTGGAGAAGAGGAACTGAGGTGCCCAGCTGGTGGACCACAAAACACCTCACAAACAGAAGACACAACCCGATCATCTGTAAAAGGCATTTATTCTGAGAATCTAAAATCTGGACAAAGAATACTGAACTTTTTAGAAAAAGCCTACACAGGATTTTGTTGTTTCTTCCTAATACATTAACAAACCTAATAAGGAGAAAAGAAAAACTTTTAAAACAGTATCGCTCCAGTTTGTCTGCAGTTATGGGATTTAAAATATTCCTGTTCTATTGAGGTAAAAGCTGCAAACTTTGGTAAAGTTAGAAAAAAAAAAAAATCAACAAATCATTCCAAAAAAATACAAAACCAAAAAAAGAAAAAAACAAAAAAACAAAAAACAAAAACACAACCAAACCCTAAGTTATAGCTTTCTTGGTACATATACAATAACTACAAAAAAATTTCATTCAAAAAAGTACTTAAAAAAAAATTCCCCTCTTAAAATTCTCAGTTGGTGAGCTGACAATTCAATTGAAAGGATCCACAGAAATGAAATCACCCCCAAACACTCACCCAGTATCAGGAAGAACTGGCTAGCCCCAGTTTTAAAATCTGGCTGGCGTTTTCAACAATTCAGTGCTAAAAGAGAGCCTCGTGTTTACAACAAAAGAAAGACCCCAAGGCACTTGAACATGGCTTCGAACGTGTGCTTCCATGGTGTGCAGGTGGGCCGGCCCTTGGCCGCACGCCCAGCCACGCGCAGAGCAGTCCAGTGGCGGCGGCGGCCCCCCACGCACCCGGGCAGAGGGCTCTGCGTGCGTAGCTGTAACACGAAAGCGGACTGGGGGGCATGGCTTCGGGAGAGGTGTTTAAACCGGCCGGCCGGGACTTCTCTTCTCGCCACCTTCCCGGCGGGCGACAGCAGGGCCAGGCCCACTCGGGCCACCACCAGGCACCACCTTGCTGGCTTTTAGGCGGCAAAACGCCATCAGGGAGATGCGCTCGCTTTCAACTTCGGGGGCCCAAGCCACACACCTTGAAGAGATGGTTCCAGGCAGCCGGGCGCCTTGTTGCTCGGCGGCAGCGGGAACTTCTGGGAACTTGGCGCTGGGAACACAAGCAGCCTTCGCGCCAAGGCGTTTTTAATTCCATCTTCAGAAAAAATTTGTTTGTCTTTTGCTGATAAACTGCAGGCTTGGTATTTTTTTTAAAACCAAAATAAAAACACAGAGAAGTCCGACTTTCTTTGAGCATAATACAAACTCCTGAAAATTTATAGGTTAAAAAAAAACAAAACAAAACCAGGAAGACAAGGCTGTTTAGGGAGTGCAGGAAAAACTACATGTTTAAGTTAAACCCACTAAAAACAAAAGGGGGCAGAGACCCCTGTGACATGTTTTTTAAAAACTGCCGGCGAGAAGTGCTTGAGGATCACCGCCCGCTGCCGTAGCCGGGGAAGAGCTGGTTGAGGATGGCCTGCAGCGGCTGGTTCACCTGCATGGCATAGCTCCGGCCCAGGTCATAGCGGCAGGCCGGGCAGCTGAACACCTGGGCCCTGAAGGATCTGTCCAGGCAGTCCTGCAAGAGAGGGCTGAGTGAGAAGCACCGTCCCAGCCAGCCACCCATGTCCCCCGGGCGCAGGGCGAGCAACAACCACCGACCACGCGACCCCCCAGCAGGGGGTGAGCAACAATCACCAACTTCTCACAGGGTCCCTGACCCTCGGTCTCACTTTCTACCTCTAGGCTGGCCTCCCTGGGGCTCCTCAAAGGCTCCAAGCCCATTCTGGCCTCCAGGCCTTGGCACTTGTAGCTCGTGCCACCTAACAGGTTTGTCCTCTGGCTCTCCTGTCACTCATGCCTCGGCTCAAGTCACCTCCTCAGAGGACCCTTCCCTGGTGACCCTAGAATATCAGAAGCAGCCCTCACCCTACTTGTCTTAAAACAGCACCTTCCACCTTCTGGAATCGCCTTGTACTAACGTCCTTACGTGAAGCAGGCCAGACACTGCCTGCCACTTGGAGAGGTCTTGCTGACCCCGCCAGCACCGAGCACAGGACCCTGACACACACATGTTCAACAAATACGTGCTGAGAAGAAAGGACGAAAGGAAGGCAGGATCTCTGGCCCCAAGCCAGACTTCTGGGTTCATACACCATTCTGCATGAGAGCTGGAGAAGCAAGCCAGGTGGGAACAGAGCTAAGAGGCAGACAAGCCCTGGACAGCCAGCTTCCCACTCGCAGAAACAGGGAAGATGCCACCCGCATGTGCACACACCTGAAGGATGGTGTCAGGCAAGCGGGTGAGGGGGTAAAGGTCAACAAGGTGGAAAGCCTGCAGATGCCACCGCACATCCAGCCACTAGACACAGGCTGTGGCTTCTGCTCCCATTTGTAAAACTCCTCAATCCTTTTTCAATCATCTACAGCCTTGATTCCAGAGACCAAAGGCAGTTCTTTCTACTCAACACAACTAAGATTCAGGTCCACATTCAAAAATCAGGTTCTGGACTGCTGCATTATTCACAAAAGCCAAAAGATGGAAACACCCCAAATGTCCATCCGCGCACTGGAATGTTATTCAGCCATAAAAAGAAAAGGAAAGGGTGCCTGGGTGGTTCAGTCAGTTAAGTATCAGACTCTTGGTCTCAGCTCAGGTCTTGATCTCAGGATTTTGAGTTCAAGCCCAATATTGGGCTCCACACTGGGAATGGAGCCTACTTAAAAAAAGGGGGGGGGCAGGGGCGCCTGGGTGGCTCAGCCGTTAAGCGTCTGCCTTTGGCTCAGGTCATGATCCCAGGGTCCTCGGATCGAGCCCCGCATCGGGCTCCCTGCTCCGCAGGAAGCCTGCTTCTGCCTCTCCCTCCGCCTGCTTGTGTTCCCTCTCTCGCTGTGTCTCTCTCTGTCAAATAAATAAATAAAATCTTAAAAAAAAAGGGGGGGGGGCGAGGAGGACATCCTGACACCTGCCATGACATGGAGGGACCCCGAGGACACCAGGCTCAGTGAGAGGAGCCAGACCCAGAAGGGCACATCCCACAGGACCCCACTCCCAGGAGGTCCCCAGAGGGTCCCGTCCAGAGAGACAGAGGAGAGGGTGGGAGCCAGGGCTGGGGCAGGGGGTGGGGAGTCCGTGCTTCATGGGGACAGAGTCTCCATGTGGGGAGATGGAAAGTTCTGGAGACGGAGGGTGGGGGTGGCTGCAGGACCGAGTGAGTGGGCTTCATGCCGCGGAGCTGTGCACTGAAAATGGTTACGATGGCAATTTTCACTTTGTAGGTATTTCACTACAATAAGTTTTTTAATAGAGTAGAAACAAAGTCAGGTGTTGGGATACGTAGGCCAAAGCCATTTTCCTAGGATGGCTCAGAGGCTGCGGTTCCTGCCGCAACCAGCGACAAACCAAACGCACAGCCCCTTCCCCAGCACCCGCACTGGCTCTGCTGAGACGCCCCGAAGTGGCCTCCCCACAACCCGCCGCAGCTCTAAGGCCTGACCCGCCGGCCCCGCCGTCTGTCCCGTCTCTGCCTGCGTGCTGGCCCAGAAGCTGGCCGGGAGGGTGTCACCCCCGCCCCCCCGCCCCTCACCAAGGCAACGGGGGCTCAGAGGGCCTGGGTGGCTTTCCAAGGCCACACGACCGGGAGAGGCTGAGCCTCTGCTTGGGGCGCGCAGGGCTTCTCTCCCGGGCCACACTGCCAAGGGGACTTAGCAGACCGCATGGCAGGGCAGCAGGGCCCGAGGACAGGAAAGGGAAGGGCCTGACCTGCCACACTGCTTGATGGTCTTGGAGGCCCTCCCCTGGTGGGACAGCTAACACAGGAGCCTGAACCGAGATGACCCCAAGGCAAGAAAGGGGGCCAGTAGCTCAGAGAGGAAGGGTGGCCGGGAGGCAGGGACAGTCCCTTCCACCACAACTGCTTGCCTTCACTGCCCATAAGTTCCTACTGAGCGACTCTAACTAGAAGACACTGCAAAACAGCTACTCCTGCTCACCAGCGCGCCCAACTGCGCAATTCTGCCTCCAGGGGACGTGGGTGGTGTCGGGAACCTCTGCGGCTATCACGACTGGGGGTGATCCTGGCAGGGAGGGGTCACTGCCCACAGAGACTGACCCACCCCAGCGTCAGCACGGCTGCAGAGGAGACCTTGGCCACCCCATGTCGCCCCCCCACCCCCAGTCTCTCTTCCAGTCCAGCCCTCCTGATGGACCACCTTGCAGGCCCACCTCCCAGCCCTCATCCCCTACAGGCCCCAGCTGCTCCGCCCTGCCCGCCTGTCCAGGCTTCTGCAAACGCCATTCTGCCCACCTGAGATGTCACCTCCGCTAGGAAACCCTCCCTCTTGCTCCTCTAGGAGCCAAGCACCTCACACCTCTCCGTCCCAGTCCACAGCATGCTCAATCAACATTTATTATAATCAAACCTCAGGCTGAGACTGCCACCCATCCTCTCCTGCCCTGGACCCCCAGCCACCTAAGAGGCTGGGAGAGAACGTTCCAGGGGAGGGAGAACCAGAGAATACTCCTAAGGCAGGTAGGCTATGGCCTGCTGGAGGGACAGGCGGAGGGCCAGTGTGCCTTAAGGTCACAGAGAGGTGGGCAGGGTGGCCCAGGTGCTGCATTTTACTCTGCAGCCTGGCGGGGGCACGGGAGGGGGAGGACAGTGTCCTCTGAGCACCCCCCGCCCCCGGCCCACGGCCGCCCCTCTCACCTTGCACACGTTATGCTGGCACACAGTTGTGATGGGGCGAAACACCAGCTCCTGGCAGCAGATGCACTGGAACGCCTCCTCCACCTTACTCAGGAACTTCTGGAACTGGAGGAGAGCGCGTGAGAGTGGACCGGACCTCCTCCGACAGGGTCAGAACCGGCGCCCCGACCTGGGGGCCGGAGGCAGCTCTTGCCCCACGTGAGGACAAGAAAACAGAAGCCCAGAGAGGCGGGCCATGCCCAGAGTCAGGCCGAGGGGCACCCGCGGCCCAGAGCACAGCGGGCTCAGAGTCAAGAGTGGGCTTATCAGCGGCTCTCCCCTCAGTACACCGGTGCCAAGCGCCGGCTGCGTGAGGCCTGGGCGTGGGGGCCCATCGGCGGGTAACACAGAAGAAACCCGGCCCACTTGGAGGGTGGAGGCCAGCGGGGGAGACCGAAGAGGAGACAGGTGGGGACAGAAACGTCATGGCAGTGCTGGGGGGAGGACAGCAGGGAGCCGGGGGGGGATGGGGGGTCCCTGGAATGCCAGCGGTCAGGCAGCGCTCTGTGGAGGAGGTGACCTGGAGGACACGCGGCCGGCTAGGTCATGGCCCCCAAGATGCCACCTCTGAATCCTGGGACTTGTGCATGTCACCTCACATGGCTCAAGGGACTTCACACGGCTCAAGGGACTTCACACAGATGGGATTAAGGGCCCTGAGATGGGACAATATCCTCAGTTACCCAGGAAGCCCACCATGTGAGAGGGACAGAGGGAGGTCTGACCCTCAGAGAAGCCCGTGTGACCACGGAGGCACAGTCTCCAACGGTGTGCCGGGGCCAGTGACGCAGCACCTCCAGAAACTGGGGAGCCTAGGAGCCTCTGGAAGGAACCGGCCCTGCCCACACCTGCGCTGAGCCCCGAAAGACTCATTTTTGGCCTCTGCCCTCCAGAACTTTGAGAGAAGAAATCGGTGTTGTTCAGAGCCACCAGGTCTGTGGGCATTCGCCACAGGGGCTGCAGGGGACCCCTGCAGGAGCACTGTGCGGGAAGGTACTCAAGGCCGAGGGGACCGTGAGGGCCAAGGCCCCGAGACAAGGTAACCAGGACCGAGAGCCCAGGAGAGAGCGTCAGAGTAACAGGCAGACTCCAAGGGGACTGTCCAAAGGGAGGCACAGACAGCCCGTTCCCACGAGGTATGGGCTGTGGCCAGAGGACACCGAGCAGGCGGTGACCCATCTAGGTCACTCATCCTGCTCAGGGCAGGAGGATCGAAAAAAGACAGGCCTGGTTTAGCCGTTCCGCAGAAAGCTGAGCACAGACGGACCTTATGAGCCAGCAGTCCCGTGCCTGGGAGAAGGTCACAGCAGAGGTGCAAGCCAGCCAGCGTCCCCCCACAGTTGCACGGACAAACATGATGCGGTCTACCCACGCGCTGGAATATCACTCGGCCTTAGAAAGGAAGGGACCCTAACACCTGCCACGACGTGGAGGGACCCCGAGGACGCCATGCTCAGTGAGAGAAGCCAGACCCAGAGGGACACATCTTGCAGGACCCCACTCCCAGGAGGTCCCCAGAGGAGTCCCGTCCACAGAGACAGAGAGGAGACGGTGGGAGCCAGGGCTGGGGCAGAGGGTGGGGAGTCCGTGCTTCATGGGGACAGAGTCTCCGTGTGGGGAGATGGAATGTTCTGGAGACGGAGGGTGGGGTGGTTGCAGAATAGGGTGAGTGTGCTTCATGCCGCTGAGCTGTGCACTTAGAGACGGTTATGATAGGGAATTATTTCTACATCACCACATAAACAAAGATGAGGGGAGAGGCCACCCAGGCCGGGTAGGGGTGGGGGCGGCAGGCACTCACCGGCCCGTCTTTGAGCGACTTCAGGATCTCGCTCCACAGCTTAGTGTTGCTCTGATCCTCCTTGATGAGGCTGCTCTGCTGGGCCGTGAGGCTGTAGGGCTCTACCTTGCTCTTCTTAGGTGTCCCTCCCGGGGACCCAACACCGGCCTTGCCACCTGCAGGGACAGAGCAGAGGGGGTGAGGGCAGGCGGCCGGACATGCTCACGGGGAGGCCCAGGGAGGCTGCCCGCAGAGACACCCACCCGCGGACTTGCTCTTGCGCTTGCCCTTCCTGGGGGACGTGAAGGCCCCCTCCTCTTCCATCTCCTCCTCCTGCTCCTCGGCCTCTCTCTTGCTGTTCTCCTTCTCCTTCTCCTTCCTGGCCCGGGCCTCCAGGTAGCCTTCTGGGTACTGCAAGAGGGTGGAGTCGGCCGTGAGGAGCAACGGGGGGTCCGGGCGCCCTTCCTGCCCCCGCCCTCTACCCTCACCTCGTTGACAGTCCCTCCCCAGTTCCCACTGTCGCCTCAGTGGGAGGACTCCTTCTCCTGACTCAGCCTCCAGGGGACCTCTGGCAAATAAACCTCTACCCGGCAAACATACCAGAAATAAAAGGGCAAAGGGTGCCATCTGCGCCCGACAAGGGAACAAGGGAATGCACAGAAAATGCTCACCATCAGCTCTAGCAATAAGAGAGTCTAATCATTATCCTTATTCGTTCGTTCAGAGGCAGGCAAGCTTTCCCATGAGGGGCCAAGCCTCAGAGCTCTGCTGTAGCCCAAAAGTGGACAGGGCCCAGAAGGGAATGGATGGGCAAGGCTGGGCCTCCAGAGAACTTCCTTTACAAAGACGTGGCCCCGAGGCCTTGGCTCGCCAACCCAATTTTGAGGAGTCTGCAGGCATTATTTGATGATAACCCCATCTCTGAGGCACCTCCTATTATGTGGGATTTTCCAGTGTGTCATCTAGAAACCACCAAGTGTCTTCAGGAACACGAAGTCACAAATACTCCCACCAGATGCTGGTGGATCCTGTCCCATGACTATTTTTCTCCCCGGTTCCTCAAGCTTCTGAAATTCTCCATGGTGCAAACATCATGTTCAAAAGACAACTTCATGACCCCCTGGGGGAGGCGCTATCTGATTCTCAGTAGCAATTAAGATTCCTTAAATAGTCCCACACTGAGTTATCAGCTGTAAAGAGACTTGCCATAATGAACAGAAACACCATAATTATGGTGCATAAAAGGCGCGCCGCGCACCGGGTGAACTCTGGGACATACAGCTGCCGCGAGGAGGTGAGCGAGGGCTCTGAGGGAGCATTCCTCCCCACATCCCACCGGTTCTGTGGGTTTGCCTGCGCGTGCTTGGAGGAGGCGTGGAGCCTAGCAAAACGGAAGATCCCGGATTCCACGCTGCTTTCGCACAAACTCCTCCCTGAACACAGCTCTAACAAGGAAGTCTGGCTCTCCGCCCTCCAGCTCTGAGTGCAAAGACAACCACCAGCAGCCCACGGCCGAGATCCACTGGCTAAAGAATCCGAATGGTACAGCCAGCAAGGGGCGACCAGCTCGGTGCCCGGAAATCATTTAAGATCACGGAAACCCCGGAGGGCTTCTGGCCAAGAAAGCAGGCTCCCACGACCTCCAGTGACCGGCCAGGAAGACGAGGCTCAAAGCAGGCCAGCTCCTGGCCCGGGCTGTGCAGCACGAGGCGCCGGACGGGCCCGAGGGGTGCGAGCTGGGATCCCAGGCCGGAAGCGACAGGCCCGGCCGGGACACACCTGCATGGTCAGCCCCAGCTTCTTGATCCGGTCCTTCCCTTCCTTCGTCCAGGGGCCAGGTTCAGTGTCGTCCCTCCGCAGGAGGTAGCGCCACACCAGGAAGCCGGACTTCCCCTTCTCTGGCCAGTACCTCACGACCTGTGGGGAAGCGCGGTGGAGGTGGGCGCCGTGCGGGGCCGGAGGGCACCCAGCGAGGGCCTGGCGGGGGCAGGGCCCGCCACTCACCTTGTAGATGCCATCGTACCGGTTGCCCTCGGCGGGCGCGTACTTGCTGTGCTTGCGACCCTTCACGTTCCGCACCACCCGCACCGGCTTCCCGGACCGCCAGTCCTTGGCCTCGGCCCCCTTGCGGTCGTTGATGGGGGCGCTGCAGTTCAGAGCCAGCGCCCTGTGGGCAGAGCCGGGGCCCCACAAGGTGTAGGCTGGATCGCCTCCCCCCGCCCCCTAGAGGAGAGGGTCCCACTCTCACCCCCAGAACCTGTGACCGTAACCTTTGGAAAGTGGGTGACCGCAGATGGGAGTCAAGTTCAGAGGAGATCGGGGGGGGCTAGCGCGGTGTCCCTATAAGGGCAGTGGAGGCACAGGCACACGGGGACAAGGCCCCGTGAAGGAGCAGAGGCTGGAGGGACGCGTCCACAAGCCACAGGACACCAGAGACCAGCAGCGGCCACCAGAAGCTGGAAGCGGCAGGGAGGATCCCCCTCCAGAGGATTCAGAGGGAGCACGGCCCCGCCCAGCCCTCGAGGTCAGAGTCTGGGCTCCGGAATTATGCGAGAATAAGTTCCACACCCCAGCTGGAGGTGTGCGAACCTGGGCAGGGCCATCCCACTGAGGGCCACAGAGGCCCGGGACAAGCAGACCGGGGCTCAGGCTCAGCACCTCCTTCAGGACGACTACGGAGGTGTGTGCCCCCCTGGTACCCCTAATGTGAGCTCGGGGCAGTCCTCACGTCGGCCAGTGCTTCCCAACCGAGGGCTTTTAACAGCTATCGAAATTAAAATATTCCACTAGACAAGTACCTGTACACTAACATGAGCTCCCCGCCCCTTTCTATTTCGTGTTCAGTTCTTCTTGCCATTTTAGATGATAGAATACCACCACATATAGAATTTTCATGCCCCCGTATCTCCTGAACACATTCTGAAAGTCGATTCACAGGATCACGGGTAAGAACGTTTTGAAGGCTCTTCACACATAGAGGTAAAGAGCTTTCCAGAAAGACGGCACCCATCTGTATTTCTACCAACAGTGGGACACTAGCCTGCGTCTTGGCATTTCTCAACATTTTGGAATTTGTGGCCAATTTTATAGGGGAAATAAACAGTATCTCAACATTGCTTCAATTTGTATTTCTTTGATGACCAGAGTTTAACTCAAGTTTTCCTGGTCACTGGAGATCGGCATTGTTCTTGTGAATGATCTGTATGTCCTCTATGTCCTTTGCTTTTCTCGATTAGTTTTTATTGATTTGCAAAGCTCTTTATATAGAAGAACATAACCATCATAGATCATGTTTGTAGCAGACTCATCCCCCAAATAGTCATCTGCCTGTTCATTTTACATATGGGTTCTATTGACATAACTTATAATATTTAGGTTATCAAATCTCTATCTTTTCCCTTTGGCTTTATGATACTTTTTGTGCTTACAAAGTCCTTCCCCATCCTGCGGTTTGGGGTCAGCAATCTGGCCCACTACTTGGTTTGTAAACAAAGTTTTATTGGAACACAGCCATGCTCATTCATTCATGTGGGCTCTGAGGCTGCTTTTGTGCTAGGCTAGCAGAGCTGAGTGGTTACAAAAAAGGCCAGATGGCCCATAAAGCCAAAAATATTATCTGGCCTTTCAGGGGAAAAGTTTTCTTTAACACATCTGAACGACTCACCAGTCTTTAGCAAACAGAAGGGAAGAAACAGATGTTCGTCATCTCTACATCCCATCACACTCTTAACGGGAATCTAACTTCCTGGATGTACACCCCAAAAAAGAACCAATCCCCTCCCCGCGTAGCTGCCAGAGGACGAGGCAGAAGCCTGCTGGTGAAGAAAGAAGAAAACCTGCTTCTGCAAACCTGTTGGTGTTGGTGAGCTTCTGGTCACAAGACTGTTCCGCAGTCCGCTTGTTGCCAGAAAGATCTCGACCACCACTGCCCGTGTACGTGAAAGAGTTCCCGTGGTCCTGAAACAGACAAGCAGGGCAGGCTGAGCCCTCCACACACAGGAGAGGAGAGACTCAGGCGAAAACAACCCCGCACACACCTGCCAGGAGGTCAACTGTCAAAGACACAGAACGAGGAGAACCCGGGCTGCCACGTGCTAGCAGAAGGAGCGCAAGCTGGCGCAGCCCACTACGGCCAACAGCACGGAGGCTCCTCAAAACTTTAAAAACAAATTACCATTCGACCCAGCAGCCCCACTTCTGGGTCTATATCCAAAAGAAGTCAAAACAGGGTCTTGAAGAGACGTTTGCACACCCATGTTCACACTAGCATTATTCACAACAGCTAAACGTAGAAACAACCCCACTGTCCATGGGTGAACAATACACACAATGCGGTCCATCCACGCACTGGATTACGATCCAGCCTTAGAACAGAAGGACATCCTGACACCTGCCACGACGTGGAAGGACCCCGAGGACACTGTGCTCAGTGAGAGGAGCCAGACCCAGAAGGACACATCCCGCAGGACCCCAGTCCCAGGAGGTCCCCAGAGGAGTCCCGTTCACAGAGACAGAGAGGAGAGGGTGGGAGCCGGGGCAGGGGCAGGGGGTGGGGAGTCCGTGCTTCAAGGGGACAGAGTCCCCGTGTGGGGAGATGGGAAGTTCTGGAGATGGAGGGTGGGGGTGGTCGTACAACAGTGAGTGCGCTCAACTGAGCTATGCACTTAGAATTAGTTAAGTGCAAGTTTTATGCGTATAAAATTATTTTATACACAATTTTTTAAAAATCTAGAACCGCCCGACCACACACTCACCACATCATCCTCATATCCCCCAGCCAGGACCAGGGAGTAAGCCCCATCGTTGCTCCGGCCGTGGATGCCCGCCACGTGAGGTCGATGGACCCCCGACTCGCTGACCTACGAAAACCACCAGGAAATAAACGGCACCTTTGGGACTGGCTGCCACAGAGCAGCTCAAACCCACCCTCCTTGCTCCCACTTTCAAAGCCAGCGGCCTGACTTTTCTTCCGAATGCATCACACCTGTTACAAGAGCCTCGCCCCCAGACACCCCAAGTCTGAGCCACACCTCGGAAGGAGCTGGCCTGAAGTCCAGCCTTGCCACCTGCCCCCAGGGTGGTCCTCGCCCAGGCGCAGGGGCCTCTGGGAGGCCAGCACCCATCGGCCCAGCCCCAGAGCCCAGGAAGTCTGGGGGTACCTGGACTCTGAACCTCCACATGGTGCCCACAGGAATCCCCGGGATGGGTCCGTAGTGGTTGGACGGGACGATGGTGCACTCCTTGGTACGCCCCACGCACGCCATGCCCTGTCCATCCAGAAACAGAGAGGAGAGCAGGGTGAGCGCATGCAGGGCAGGCAGGGCAGCAGGGGCGCGGGGCGTGGGGCCGCCTCACCTTGCCCCAGTCCCGCTGTGAGGAGGACGTGGCTGACGCCATCTTCGCCTTCTTCTTACTCTCCTTCAGCTTCTCCCCTGCCAGCACCACCTCACTGGCGTCATTCCGACACTCGGGGCAATACCTGGGACAGCAGGGATGTCACCTCTTGCCCACGCCCGCCCCCTCCCCGGGCTCCCTGCCGTCCGGCGCGGTCCGGGGAAGGGGGAGCATTTCAGTTTAAATTCACTAATGTTAAGCAGGAAGTCCAGCCCCTCGGTTGCACGGGCCACGTCTGACGTGCTCGGTAGCCATGTGTGCCCTGGTGGGCAACGCTGAGCGAGAACGTTCTACGACGCCAGACGTTCGTCCCTCTCCCACGGGAATTTCACGGCGCCTCCCAGCAATGAGGGTAAATCCAGCTGGGATACGGGACACCCCCGGGGAAACTCGATGGGCAGCGAGGAGGAGCCCGTCCACTCACCACTCATCCTCCTTGGGGACGCTGCTGAGGGGCGGGCACAGGCAGTAGATGTGGAAGGCCATGTCACACTCGTCACACATGAGCTGCTTGTCGGGGTCCTGCTTGCCCCCGCACAGGTGACAGGCGCACACCCGGCAGGTCTTGCTCTCATCGTCCTTGCAATGCTTGCACGAAGGCCCGCTCTTCCCTGGACACGGGAGGTGGGGCTCAGCTGCGGCGGGGCCGGCCGAGCAGAGCGGGGACAGGAGCCCCCACCCCACAACCGACGTGGGAGTCAGAAGGGCAGAATCAGAACTCACTTCTCATCGGGTTTTCGACGACGGGGCTCCCCTCGCCCGGGCGCTCAATCTTGAACACCTCGTCCACGAAGATGATGCGACAGTCATTGAGAGAACCACCCCTGTGAGGCAGAAGCCATTAGAACATTCCAGCTGGCCAACCTGCCAAGGCGCCTCAGCGGGGACACGGTCACCTAACACGTTTCTCAGAGCACAGGAACACCTCTGGTTCTATCTAGTTCTATCAGGGCCTCACGCATGCACTGAGCTTCTCTCCTTCCAGTTCAAGTCCTACTAAGACAAAGACTACATATAAACCACAGTTTCAGTACATGATGCTTTTGAGAGAATCATCTCTAACCTTTCAGCAGGCAACACTGATTAAACAAGGCCCAACACACGAAACCTAAAAGTGAAGTCTGATCAGTCTCCCTCTCTCAAAATGCAAAACTCCTCCAGGGTCAAGTGACACCCACCCCCCCACACAAAGGGATCAATCCCGTATCTCCATCAACAGCATCCAATGGCAAGCCAATGGGAGTCCCAGACACGTGCCACCTGTGTAATTCTGCATTTTCCAACCACCATGCTGATGAAGTAAAAACGGATGGAATCTGGGGCACCTGGGTGGCTCAGATGGTTAAACATCTGCCTTCGGCTCAGGTCATGATCTCAGGGTCCTGGGATCGAGCCCCACGTCGGGCTCTGTGCTCAGCAGGGAGCCTGCTTCTCCCTCTCCCTCTGCCTGCCGCTCTGCCTACTTGTGCTCTCTGTCAAATAAATAAAATCTTTAAAAAAAAAAAAAAAAAAAACGGACGGAATCAACGCTGGGTTTTATGTAACCTGACGTACACGGATATTATTTCCACGGGTGACGACTAGGACCGAACTATGCACGAGCTACTTCGCGTTCTTTCCCAGCACGAAGCCCTTGACGCCGGTGTGTGTGTTACACTTCCGGTTTACCTCGGCCCGTGCTGGCCACATTTCGAGTGCTCGACAGCACAAGTGGCCGTGGCCACAGACCGGGGCCGCACAGGCGCAGACAGTCCCACCAGCTTGCAGGAAACCCGGGGGCAGAGGCGCGGAGGACGTGGCGCCATGAGGTGTGGAAGGCAAAAACCCAGGCCGCGGAGATTCTGTGGGACACACGACCAGGCTTCCTCAGTAAGTAATCTGGTACGGAAAGGGGGAAGGAGGAAAGGACGGGAGGCCAGAAGATAAAAGGGGCTTAAATGATACGGATTGACCTAACTGAAGTCTGTGCGTGCTCCGTTCATCCCAACCCAACAAACGGTTAAGAAAAACAAGTGAGGTAATTGGAAGACGAACCAGTGACTGAGTACGTTGTTAAGAAATTATGACTAAGGCATAGAGAGGACTTAAAATGAATACACAAACTAAAATATAAAAAAAAAATTATGACTAATCTTTACATTGTGATAACATCATCATAACTGTTTAAATAAGAGTCACTTTAAAGAAATGAATTGTGGAGCACCTGGGTGGCTCAGTCGGTTAAGCGTCTGCCTTCAGCTCGGGTCATGATCTCAGGGTCCTGGGATGGAGCCCACGTGGGGCTTCCTGCTCAGAGGGGAGCCTGCTTCTCCCTCTCCCCCAGCCACTCCCCCCAACTTGTGCATGCTCTCTCTCAAATAAAATCTTAAAAAAATAAGTAAGAAATGAATTGTAAAGCATGTATGGATGAAATGAATCCATGCTCGAGAGCCACCCCAGTAGGACAGGGGCGGTAGCGCTCTTCAGTGAAGGACAATTAACAGAATCCATTGCCAGCAGACACACCCTTACAGGATAAGGGAGAAAGCTCCTCAAACAGGTAGGAAATGATACAGGAAGGAATCTTAGGAGCAACAGAAGAAAAACAGAAAAAGCAGAAAAGTGGGCACGTATGACAGATTATCCTCCTTAGCAGTTCTTGAAGTCACAGGTGAGGACTGAAATAAAGATCCGAACCCCGTCTGCTACTCCGTGAGTACAAAGGGACGTAAGTAAAGATAGGTTTCTGGCAAAAGGGACAACCGATAAAATCCAGAGGAACCATTAAGAAACCTATACACAGCAATACACTCAAAAGACCATACACAATCAGGACAGAACCCCAAAATGTGTTTAGATAACCCACAGGAAAGATGGAAAAAGAGAAACGGAGGAAACAAAAAGAAAACAAATGACAAACTGGCAGACGTAACCTACCAATGATCGCCTAGCATGAATGGTCTGAACGTGCCGATCAAAAGACAAGATGCCGGGGTGGATTAAAAAACAACGCACCCAGTTATATGCCGCTTCTAAGAAGCTCACTTCAAATTCAACTACACAGGTTGAAAGTAAAAGGGAAGAAAAGGATACAGGCTGCAAACATTAACTTGAAGCAGCAAAGCAGGTGTGTCCGTACACGCACACACGTTGGAGCCAAGGAAACTGCTAGGGAAATCACAACATGATGGAAAGGTCTTTCCACCAGGAAGATAGAACTGCCCTAAGTGTGTGGGCACCAGACAACCGTGCCCTCCAACTGTGAGGCTAAGAGGAGAGGAAGACACATTCACAGCGAAGATGGGCACCCCAGCACCCCCTCAGCACCTGACGGGGAACCAGACAGATAATCAGCAAGAATCCGAAGAAGGGAGCACCACCAGCCAACATTCTGCCTAACAGAATATACTGGTTTCTCCTCAAGCAACCACAGAATAGTCACCAACTTAGACCCTACCAGGGGCCAGAGAAGAAACAATAATCAAGTCACATTAGAAATCAGTAACAGAAGAACAATGCAGAAGTCTCGAAACACTTGGGAATTAAACACAATACTTCTAAAGAAGCCAGGAGCCAGAGAGGAAGCCTCAAAGGAAATTAAAAAAAAAAAAAAAAAAAAAAATATATATATATATATATATATATACATATATATAATGGTGAAGAAAAAGAAAAATACAACATAGCAAACTTTCACATGGAGATCAGTGAAGGCAGTGCTGAGGACTGAATTTATAGCACTGAGTGCAGGCGTTAGGGAGGGAGATGCCTCAGATGGACAGTCTAAGTTGCTACCTCAAGAAACTAGAAAAAGAACAAAATCAACCCAAAGAAAGGAGAAGGGAGAAAATATAGGAGAGAGCAGAAATCAATGAAATTGAAAACAAGAAAACGAGAGAAAAGCAAGAAAGAACACGTTAACAAGAACATAGCTGCAGCCTGGCCTGAGCCCTGGGACCCCGCCCCTAAATGCCTGTGTGGGTCTCCACCCTGGTGTCCCTGCTCCCACACTGCCCCCTGCAGTCCATTCCCCTCAGCTGCCAGAGCTAAAATTCTTAATTGTAGGTCAAAGCATGTCACTTCTGTGCCCAAATGCTCCAGTGGCTGCCAGCTCTTAGAGAAAGAACACCAGTTCCGAACCTCTCTGGACCATGCTGCTTAGAGGCTCCCACAGTCTCGATCCCTCCCACCTTCTGTCCCTCCACTTCACCCCACTGGCTTCCTTGCTAGAAATGTACCAGCTATGACCCTGCCCCAGGACCTTTGCACTTGCTGTGCCTGCACTCAAGACACTCTTGCCCAAATATTTGTGTATATATGCATGATACACATGATGGAATATTACTTGACCACAAAAAGGCCATCCTGACACCTGCCACAACATGGTGGGACCCCGAGGACACTGGGCTCAGTGAGAGGAGCCAGACACAGAAGGACACATCCTGCAGGACCCCACCCCCAGGAGGTCCCCAGAGGAGTCCTGTCCAGGGACAGAGAGGAGAGGGTGGGAGCCAGGGCTGGGGCAGGGGGTGGGGAGTCCGTGCTTCATGGGGACAGAGTCTCTGTGTGGGGAGATGGAAAGTTCTGGAGACGGAGGGTGGGGGTGATCGCATGACAGTGTGAGTGTGCTTCAAGCCAGAGCTGTGCACTTAGAAATGGTTAAGATGGTAAGTTTTCTGTCATACATATCTTAACGCGCGCGCGCACACACACACACACACACACACACACACACACACACACAGAGGCAGGGTAGAATAGAGCTTAGCAAATACCTACCACACACACATATACACACACACACAAATACCTAACACACACACACACACACACACACACAGGGTAGAATAGGGCTTGGCAAATACCTACTACAATGAGCCAGGCAGTATTTTCGCCTTTGTGGGCCACACAGCCTCTCTCTGCGCTAATCGACTCTGCCCTTGTAACACCAAAGCAGCCACAGATAATCAGTAAAGAGATGGGCATAGCTGTGTGCCAATAAAACTTTATTTGCCACAACGGGCAGAGGGCCGGATCTGGCCTGTGGACAGCAGCTTGCTGATCCCTGATGTGGAGTACATCCTACATGTACTTTGCTTCTGTACATGTTTATGCTTGCTTACGCACAGAACATCCCCAGAAGGTGATAAGAAGAGAGTGGTCTCCAGAAAGGAGTACTAGGTGACCAAGGGATAGAGAAGGGAGAATATTCCTTCAGTACTTTCTGGATTTTGACACATTTGAGATTATTACCTATTCACCAAATTCAGAACACAAAAAAGAGAAAAAAGCATCTTGAAATCTCCACTGTCGGGACCTGGGGTTCAGAGACAGTCCTCCAGGTGGAGGAATGTGAGGGACTGAGGGCCTCACCTCCGGAGCCCTGGCTGGACAGCCTCAGGGCCGTGTGCCACTCACCCAAGCCGGACGTTGGCGTACAGCTCCCGCACTGTCCGGGTCTCACGCTTCCGCAGGATCTCTGCATCGTACCAGAAGCCACGCTCCTTGGGATTGTCGGGGTTATAGTTGAGCATAACCTCCTGGCCCACCTCTAGCTCGTGCCACTTGAGAATGTTTCGGGCACGAGCCCGGACGTCACGGGAACTCATCTGGACCACTCCATTCTCCGGGTAGCTGGGAGGAAAACCCCATCCTTATCAGATCCCGGGGTCACACCCAACTTCATTCCCTTGACGGGAGATAGAAGCCGAGGCAGAAAAGGCTGTGCCAACATGGGTTCGGGTTACTTGGTCACCCCGAAGATCTCATCTCCCAGTATGGAAAATACCCAGGCCGAGAAGACACAAATTACAGAAGGTGTTGTGGGTTGAACGGTGTCCCCCAAAAAGACATGTTGGGAGTCCTAATCCTTGGTACCTCACATGGAAACAGGGTCTCTGCAGATGCCATCAAGCTTAGATGAGGTCACACTGCGGGGGGGGGACCCTAAATCCAGTGACTGGAGTCCTTAGAAGAGGGAATGAGACAGATGGAGAGCGACACCTGAAGACAGAGCCAAAGAATGGAGGGATGAGGCCACAAGCCAAGGACTGCCAGCCATCACCAGAAGCTGTAAGAGCCAAAGAGGGAGCCTTTAGGGGGAGTGGCGCCCTGCCGGCCCCTTGATTTTGAACCTCTGGCCTCCAGAACAATGAGAGAATAAACTTCTGTTATTACAAGCCACTCGATCCGACGTCCTTTGCTTTTGCAGCCCTGGGGAACAAATACATGGGACATGTGTGGAGGCCAAACCCTGCACTGTGTCCACCAGTCTGTACCGGAAGGCGCTTTTGGATAGGGGTCTACCACCTCATTCCACTTATATAACCTACTGGGTATTAGAATACAATAGGAATTCATTATTCCAAATATGCGGGAATATTCTAGCAGCCTCAAAAAAGGCATAAAATACTTGGACTGAAAGAAACATTCTCTCAACAACAAAGTTAAACCTCCGCTGAGGAGAAATCCCTAATCTACATCAACTCCCCATAGGGCTGAGCACTCCCTTTTCCCCAGGAAATCACCAAGAACAAGGGTTGCCGAACTTTTCCTGTAAAGGGTCAGATGCGTTGTGAGCTGGAAGGTCTCTAAATCCTCAACTCTATCACCAAGGAAAATAGCAACAGGTGAAACAGAAACGAATGGGCGACGATGGGCTTTGATAAAGCTTCCTTTACAAATCCAGGTCGCGGGATTTGGCCCCAAGGCTGCAGTTCACAACCCCAACCAGGAGGCTGGGAGTCCTGCGCCGACTGACTCATTCATCCAACTACTCCGATAATTTCCGCAGAGCTAAGCTGAGGAGGTGCCAGAAACTGGCAGGGAAGCGGCCCCTACAGCCCCCAGAATGTGAGCTCTCAGTGGCGAGGCCCACTTGCCCTCAGTTACGGACTGAGTTGTCCCCCCCAAAATCCCCATGGTAAAGCCCAAACCCCTAATGTGACTACATTTGGAGATGGGGCCTTTGGTGAGGTAAATAGGGTTGAACGAGGTCATAGAGGTGGTGCTCTAATCCAATGGGACTGGAGTCCTTACAAGAAGAGGAAGGGACACCAGGGCGCTCTCTCTCTCTCTGACTCACAAAAGAAAGACCACGTGAGGGCAGCGAGAAGACAGCCAGTCTGCAAGCCAGGAAGACGGCCCTCAGCAGGAACCCGCCAGCACCATGATCTGGGATTTCCAGCCTCCAGAACCGAGAGATCTAGCCCCCTAGCCTGCAGTATCCTGTGGTGGCCACTGAGCCCGTCCAAGACCTCTACACACGTAGACAAGGAGTCCCTGTGCCCGGCACACGGTTAAGTGCTAAGTACTCGTGCATTCCAGTAAGGGACAGACAACAAACTAGAGAGGCTTCATGCAGTGGCGACACATGGTATGAACAGAAGAAGACAGGCAACGGGGTGGGGGGGGCACATTTCCAACTAGATGACCTGAGGAGGGGTTCAGCCTAGCTGTGGGTCCCCATGACGTCAGTCCTCTAGCGGTGGCCTCCTGGGTGGTTAAATCCTAATCATCATCCCCAAGCCTGTGCCAAACTCTGGGCCCCACGGACACAGCCAACACCCCAGCCCACCCAACGACAGGGACACTCACTCGTCGTATTTCACATGATAAATGACGTCTTCTTCCGGCGTCAAGCTAGAGGTGGAGCTGCAGGGCTCGTCCTGAGACGGGGCCTTCCTCGTCACCCTGACAACCTGGGCCTCGAACCACGCTCCCATGTTCGTGTCCCGAGCATCGACATACTCGTTGGCCTGCCAGGAACAAGGAAACACTCTCATCCAACCCAGAGAAGGCAAGTCCGACCAGCAGCACGGACCAGAGACTGCTCGGGTTCTCAGGTTCTGGGTGCTTCAGGATCGGGACGCAAACCCAAGTGACTGTAGTAGGATTTCCTAGCCACGGCACTGCTGACATCGGGGCCTGGTGATTCTCTTATTCTCCTTCCACTGGGAAGGGCAGAGAGATCCCCGCAAAACCCAGACACGACACTTGCCGTCCAGGATCACGAGGGGGTGCTGGAGTACTCTGTTTCCACAGGGAAGCCTCGGGAGCCCACCCACTGGCGATGTGCACAGCAAGACCGGGGGCCCAGCCAAGGGAAGGAGGGCAGCTCGCCTGACCCTGCAGTTGGGCTACTGGAAAGCCAGTGATGATGGAGGGGCACGGGGCAGGCTACCCGGGGCCCTGGGGGTGAAGAGAGCGGCCACATGGGGAGCACGCTCCACCGCAAACCTTCTGCGAGAGACTCACCTTGTACAGACCCAGCTCGGTCTCGTCCCACGTGTCTTCATCTGCCAAGCTCGCCTTCCCGTCTGCCTCGGAGGCCGCCTCACCGCTGTTCGAGGACTTGTCGGACTCGCTCTGGCCCAGGCAGCAGCCCGAGTCCGTGTCCGACAGTTCCGAGTCCCTCTCCTTAACGCTGCTGGCAGGGAGCACGAGGCTCTGGCGGACCAGGAGCTGGATGGTGTCATTCAGGCGAACGTCATAGTCAAAGAGAGTGTGGCCGTCCTCCATCTGCAGAGACACCAAGACAAAGGTCACCGGCCTGCCAGCCATGTAGCGCTCGCCTTCTGGGTGACAGGCAGCAGGAACAGGCCGCGAGCAAAGGACCAAATCTGCCCTCGTGGAGGACAGAATCTAGATCACAGCAGATCTAGATCAATACTGCTGGGGGCGGGGTACACACGGTCACCCCCATCCTTCGGGCCTTAGAGCCTCTCGAATGAGGATTCCCTGTGTCATACGGAGAATGTCCTGTGAGCACCCGGCATGACCAGCCGTGCTAGGTACACCCATCACATGTCAGGGGAGCGTTTCTTAATATCCGCTTTTGTCACTTATTACAATAACAATACACTGCCTTTATCACTGGTGCCAACCTGAGGACAAGCCTGCCCTCCAGGGAACACTGGGTGATCTGGCTCAAAACGTCTGCAGTGTCAAGGCAGAGAAACTTTGCATTAATTATTTACAGAAAAAAAATTAAGTCCAGTCCCTGCTCACACCAGACACCAGAATCAATCCCCAACGGGTCAGATGGTGTAAACCAGAGTGACCCCAACGTGGGAGGGTCACCCCTCCCCCCCAATCAGTGTGTATATTCCAACGTGTGCAACATCCCAGAACCTCAGTGGGTCAGATGGTTACAGAACACAGACTCCTGGGGGGAAGGGGGGTGATCAGTGGAATCCCCTGACCCAGGGGGTCTCACCCAGGGTGATCCTGCCCCCCTCCAGGGGACGCTTGACAACACCTGGGTCATTCTGGTTGTCACGACTGGGGTGGGGCCAGGGATGCTCCCCAGCCTCCCACGGTGCCCGGGACACGCTCACATCAGGGAACAATCCAGCCCCGATGTTCATGGTGCCGAGGAGGAGAGACCCTGGCCGCTATGAACCAAAGGAGACACAGACCCAACATTCGCTGGTTTCCGTGCCAGCTCTGGCTCTAGCTCCGCCCCTCTACGAATGCCTTTCTCTGAATTCCACCCACACACGAGTCACTGACGGGATCCTGTGTGCTGGCACAGCTCAGGTCTGCCACCCTGGCCGTGGCCTGGCAAGGGTGTGCGAAGGAATTATGTCAACTGAGCCGCATCCCGGTGGCACAAAAGGCCGAGGACTTATCTTTTATTATAAACTGTCCCATGGCACCCAACAAGGACCCTCAAGTGCATCTTGTTCTCTCCCGATGTCCCTAAGGCAGGTCTCCGCCCTCAGCACTGGGGGCATACAGGACCGGGCTGTTCTCTGGGGGGCCATCCTGGGCACTGTGGGGAAGCAGCATCCCTGACCCCACACACTCGATGACAGGAGCACTCCCGGTCATGAGGACCAGAGATGTCCCCCAGACACTGCCCAGTGTCCCCTGAGGACAGCACTACCCGGTTCAGAAGCAGCTTCCTAAAGAAAAAGAAGAAAAAGGGAAACAAAGACACGAATAATCAACTTTCCTTCCTTCCCAATGTTTACCAGAAGTTGCTGGTTCGAAGGCCTGGATGCCGCCAATATGCAAGCAGCCCCTGGGGTCACAGGGAAGCGAGCTCCAGGGTCCAAAGCCCTTCACTGCAGTGGCTGCTAGACTTTATTCAGCACAAACCTGGGCATCGGATGAATGGGTCACCCCGCTCCCCGAGAAAAAGGCATCTGAACAGACTGACACTTGCCTACAGCCACGGGGTTTCCAGGGCCCGCTCCATGGCTTTGCCCGGGGTGAGGGGGGAGCCTCCGATGTGCCCAGCCCTGCCCACGGACCACGGGGAGGCCAGGGTGGGGGGAGATTCGATGCCAGCCCCCCCCACAGGGCCAACACAGGGCAGCGGTGACAACGGGTAGAGGAGACACAGATGCGAAGGAAGAGACAAGTCAACCTGCACACGCATGTTCACAGCAGCAGGACTCACAACAGCCTAAGGGTGGAAACAACCCAGCATCCATCAACGGGGGGACACATACACACGTGTCCCCCACGCACGGGAGCGTCCCTCGGCACGAACAGGAGAGGCGCCCACACGCGCTGCCCAGGGGACGGACCCCGAGCCCACGACGCTCAGGGAGGGAACCAGACACAGAAGGCCACATGGGGTGTGAGTCCACGTGGGTGACACGTCCAGAACAGGCTCATCCACGGGCAAAGCAGGTGACTGGTTGTCCGGGGCTGAGAAGGGGATACTAAAAAGTACGAAGGTGAAGAAAATGTACTAGCGTTGCCTACGGTGACGGCTGCACCACCCTGAAGACACTGGAAACCACCGAATTACACACTGGAAGGCGTTGAATCGTATGGTATGTGAATTACATCTCAATAAAGCGTTTTTTTTTTTTCCAAAAAGGAAAAAAAGGAGTCCAAGAAAGGTGCATACCGTATGATGCCAGCTCTGTGACATTCTGGGAAAGACCAAACTGTGGAGACAGCAGAAGATCAGTGGGGGCCAGGGGCTGGGGGAGGAGGTGTGACTGACAAGGTGGGGCACCGAGGACCTTGGCTTCAGGGCCGGGAGGCTCCTCCCTCTGTCCAAACCCACAGGATGCACAACATCAGGAATGAACTCTAATGTCTACTATGGGTCAACGTGGGTTCATTGAGTGTAACAGACGTGCCACTCGGGTGCGGATGCCGGTAGCTGGGAGGACTGGGTGTGTGGGAGGCAGGATATAGGAGAGATCACTGAACCTTCTTCTTCATACTGATAAGCACCTAAGACTCAGAAACAAATACATAAATATAAGTAAGCCTATAAACATGTAAGTTCACGATAAATATGTTAATTTAAAAAGATGAAGAAACACAAGCATCCCCAGTGTAACTGGGACAAGGAAACCAGCAGAAGGCAGGCCAAATGGCCTTAGAAATGAACAAGACACATGTACCCCGGGGCCCAGCACCTCGTGAGGCAGACACCCCCTCGGCACTGCGGACATCGGGCCCAATCGCTCTGTGGGGGGCCGTCCTGGGCACTCTGGGGGGCTGAGCAGCATCCCTGAGCCCCGCCCACTCCATGCCAGGAGCACCCCCAGATGTGACAGCCACAGACGTCCCCAGACACCGCCAAGCATCCCCAGAGGAGCAGCATCACCCCCAGGGAGAACCACTGAGCTAGAGAGGCCCTCACGTGTGTGCCCAAGAGACACATACAGGGACCTCACAGGGCGTTCACAGCAGCCTTATCTGCGGGGAAAAGCGTGGCCTCGTCACACAGCTGCACGTGACAGGGAAACGCGGCAAAGCAGATGCGACTCCCGCATGTATCAAGGGAAACAAGGACAAATCAGGGGACGGGAAATAAAGCATAAACCAAGGCACCTGGACAACGGAGAGGCAGGGGGAAAGCTGGCACCAGGAGCATGACCGGGCCCCTCGCATCCACGACGGGTCAGGAAGCCAGGCTCCATCAGCTTACGGACTGGCTCAGGCACAGGCTCCATGAAGGAAGCCAAAGGGCCTACTGAGGCAAGAACGCAGACAGAGGCACAAACGGGGCAGGGAAGGGGGCATTCAGGCTGGGGGAGGCTGGCACAGGGCTCTGCCTCCCGGTACAAGCTGGTCTGGCTGCTTCCTGCGGCCATTTCTAGAACTTTCCAGAAGGGCCCTTGCAGTCAACAGGAAGGCTGCACAACTGTTTTACTACAGGAGAGGGTGTGTGTTGTGTGCCCCTATCCCTCCACCCTGCCTGCCCAAAGCTGTGCACAAACGTTTGGGAACCACGGTGGGGGAGAGAGGCCGGGCCCAGGCCTGCCTCACGCCAACGTGTTCTACATTCAGATTCATTATCAGTATCTGAAAGTTCTCGAGCACCTGGCCAGCTCAGTTGGAGGAGCACGCAACTCTTGATCTCGGGGTTGTTGGGTGTAGAGATTACTTAAAGTCTTAAAAAAAAAAAAAAAAATCCAAAAATTCCAACCAAGAGTAACGGTATTAGTAAAACCTACAAACCCTGCACAACAGATGATCTGCACCTCACGTTAGAGGTCCGGATGTTAAAATTAAACCTGAAGTTGACAACTCGTAGAAGCAAACTTTGCACTGAAAATCCCTCAAACCGCCTGTAATAGGACACATATGTATGATTTGGGGCACGTAACCCTATACAGCAGATTCAGGTCGAAAGACAAAACTGCCCACAGTGTTTATGTCTTCCTCTCTGTTTTAATCCAGTATGCTTTCTGGACATTTCTGGACATTTGGAATTTTTGGCCACGCGCACCATGTAAAAGCGAAGTAAACACGTATACAATCTGACAGCTAAGCATGTTGGCTCCTGTTGGAAACCGAGATTAAAGCTTGCCATGTCTACCATTTCTGTCCACTCTCTGCCCCCTCGTGACATTTTCCCGGGATACTTTATAGGGTGCCGGGTGCTGCCCAGAGGCAGGAAACACATGTCCCTGAGTTTGGCAAGTGGTGGTTCTTGGGTCGGCTCTACGTAGCCGTTTCGGCAAGAGGTGGAGGGGACAGTGAGCCTCATACCAAGTAGGACTTATAGCTAAAGGAGGAAAGGGAGCATTGACGAGGGCCTGTTGGGCTGAGCTGGGAGGCTGAGGGAGGAAGCAGGAAACGGCTCCGCCCCCCTTCCTGGGGCTGTAGCCCCGGCCCCTCACCTGTCCTGCTCAGCCTCCAGGCTCGGCAGCAACCCAACACGCAGACAAGACAGAAGAACAGCGATGGGAGAGAAGAAAACTGCACGAAGCAGGAGCCCAGATGCGGCAGAGGGAACACAACGTCCCACCTTGGGGGGAGCGAGCAGACTGGACGGCACTTCAAAGCCACGTGTGACCCCTCCACATCAACAAAAGCTCTTTGGGGTCTTCAACTGGTTGTGGAGGGGGGAAAGGAGTCCTGAGACCAAACGCTTTGCACACCCTGCCCCAGAAAAACTCTGCAACACAGTGCCCTAGGGGACCTGTTCTAGTACATTCCACAGCAGTGCTGTTCCTAACAGTAAAACCTGGATCACCAACTAAGGACGCTGGATGGAAGCACGATCGGGCGTAACTGGCGAGCTACAGTCAGCCTGAAGGTCTAGTCTGCACCTGTTTTGGTAAATAAAGTTTTATTGGACTGGGACATGCCCACTCATTTGCATAGTGTCTGTGGCTGCTTTCCCCCTCCAATGGCAGGGCTGAACCGTCCTCGCAGACACAAATATTTACATAAAGGGTTTGTTGACGCCTGGCTTAAAGGGCATGCCCTGCAGCTGGGAGCCCTCCCAGGGGAAGGGGACCCTCCCTCACACAGCCTAAGGACAGGACTCTGCTGCCCCGCTCTGCCCTTTGGGAATTCAGGGACCGCACTCGGGAAAAGCCACTCTGAATTGGTGAGGTGCTAGGACACGGGTGACCCTCACGAGGCCGTTCCCAGGGCACCATTTCAGCCTGATCTTTCAGACGGACCTTAACATGGCCTTTGAGGCCAGTGAGCCGATTTCGCTGTTTTCCTAATATCAATTATCTACTAAATTAGTACCTCTCAACTGGGGGCAATTCCAGACGATGAGCCGGCCTCGCACGTCAGCAAGGCCGACAGGGAGAAACCCGGAGCTGATTCACGGTGCCTTTACCGCGAGCTGGCTGGGCCCAGCCCCGCACCGGCCACACTGGGAGAGCTGCGCGGAGCTCGGGCCGCGGCCACCTGGGCAGGGGACCCGGGGAAGATTATGTAAAGCGCAGAGCCCGGCACCTGAGCGTGCTGGAGTCCCCACAAATGACAGCTATTGTTATTTTTATGGGCAGCCAAGAAAAAGGCGCCAGATGCCTCTTGCCCTTGCCCACGCTGGGCCTGCGGCCTGGGTCCCTGCCCCCATTCAGCTTCTTGCATTTCCGCCAATCAAACGACATAACCGCCAACCTATTCAGCCCAAACAAGCCGGCCACGAAACCCTCCCATATCCTGAAGAAAGGCTCAACTATGTTCTGCTTTATCGTCTCAATCAACCTCACTGCAGACCTTGGACTGCGACGACATGTTTCTTTAAAAAGGAGGAAGAAAAAAAAGGGGGGAAAGGATTGCGAAGATGCTCTAGAACATTCTGTAAAAACCGCTCTCTTGCCCCGCCCACTGGAAACTAGGCTGCTTTACTATCGCTGTTAGCCTAGCCTGTTTGCAGACTCGACTCACTGGCTCACTGGGAGGTGCCGCCGTATGCCTTGTCTGTCTGTGTCCCGTCCGCCCCACCCCACCCTACCCTACCCTGTCCCCCCACCCTCGCCGTCCCACCTCCCCGCAGCCAGGCCAGGGCCTTGCCAGCATCCCCGGGAAGTTGCATCACGCTCTAGGCCTGGCTTCCTCGGCCGGAAGACAGAGACGACTGCACGTTCCCTCACGAAGCTGCCGAGAAGGGACGGAGCGCCAGGCAGGGGATCGGGCGGCAATCACAGAGGTCCCGGGGGAAGCAGGAAGCCTGTGCTAAATGTGAAAGCCGGGTCGTGAGCAAGCAGCGCCAAGAGCTCCGACTCCATCGCTGATGGCCCGCCAATTAAAGGTACACCCTGCGTGTCTCCCGCCCCCAGGTGTTCCTGGTATCATCAGGCTTTATAACTTTCCAAGGGGGCGTAAGGGCTTTTGTATGGGTCGGATTTCGTGTTACAAATGAAGGGAGATGGGCGTTTGGTTACGTGGGTGTAGACATTTGTCCAGACTCCAAATGGTCCGCCTGACGTGTGCGTTATCTCGCTATATATGTGTGTGTTACCTAAGAAAAACAAGACCCACAGACCCGTACTGGACCCTAGTTAATGGCAGGCATGCTGAAGTGCTCAGGGTTGGCGTGAACCTGTGTCTGCAACTTACTTTGAAACGCACTCCAAAAACTACAACAGACTGGTGGGCAGACAGGACAGAGAAAGCCGTGCTAACTGGAATGTGGCCGAGTGTCAGGGGCAAGCTCTAGGGGTAGGTGCTTGGGGGTTCGTGGCTCTTGCAACTTTTCTGCCGGATGGAAACGTGACAACAGTGCCTGGCACGAGGCAGGCGCTCCCAGATCCTCCCACTTTAGAGGACTCGATCCGACCCACCTCTGAAACACACCAGGAACTGCTTAGCAGGCACACTCGAGGGTTCTCAGAAACTCTGTGAGAGGACCTGCTGCTGAACAAAGAGATCGAGTGGCTAATCGAAGTCAGTCTGGATGCCACAAAAGATGAGCCGTTGGAGGCGGCGGGAGAGAGCACCTCGGCAGAGCTTACTCACAGCCCTGCCTTTGCTCACCGCGCGGGCGAAGGAGTCCGCGGGACCGGCTTCCCCTCCCCAGGCAGGGCGGGTTAACTCAGCTTCTAAAGACGTTCAAGTCATCGTGTCTCTCCCAGGAAGGAGGTGAAAGGTCCCCAAGGGCACCACGAACCCAAGAAGTTAATCATCAGGTCTCATTTCGAGTTAAGCAAACTGGATCCTCCCAGCCCCCAAAAATCCTGGCCGGGCGCAGAGTGTTTATTTCTCAACGGAGACAGCAGATGGCGGCAGTACCCAGTTCAAAACACAACAACAACAAAGTCAGGCACACGCAGCCCAACTGAAGACTTTTAATCCAGGACACAGTCCCTAAGCCACCGCTGTCCCTACCGTGCACCCCACTCCACGACGGCCCCCGCAGACGGGACTGACACTTTGTGCCATGCCATCTTATCTTACCAGGGGAAATCCCACAGGAGGATGCTCCGTCCCCCCCCCAAAGACACAGACAAAAACGGAAACCCCCCCACTACCCCTGGAGAAAGTGTCCCAAATGTGGGCAGCTGAGAAAGCAAGGGTGGCCATTTTAAACGCTACCAGGGGCCGGGGAGAGAGCAAGAAGAGAGGATACAGAAAAGCGGGGCCCGCAGACCCCGAGGAAAGCACGAGCTCCTGGCAGAAATTCCTGACCAGCAAGCGCCATCTCCAGCCTCTGAACAAGCTGATCCAAATTTCTCGAAAACAGACCCTGTGGAGTCAAACTCTAAATAGGTGCAAGGTGTGGGGTCATCCGTGTGTGTTTCAAAGAAAAACCTGGTCCCTTCCGTCCTACTGTCTGAGAATGGATTCTAGGCTCTTCCTCGAAATTCATCAGTCCTCCATTGGCCACCTCCAACTTCCTTTTCTAGAAATTATATTGAGAGAACCTTCAAAAAAACAGGGGAGGTAGACTTAAAAGCCCAAAAGCTACGGACTGGAGTGCCAGCTTCCTGCCCGGTATGTCGATCTGCAAGTGGAGCCTTTGTTCCTGGCTCAGGCATTTGAGGTTTCTGTGGAGACGTGAAGCGGGACCGGACGAGGGGCGGGGAGAGTATATGTACGATGCCTGGACCAGGCAAGAACAAAGGTGCTGGGCGGGCGGCAGCCGGCAGGGCGGGTTTACCTGCTTGCCCCTGTAGAAAAGCCTCTGCAGGCCTGGCTCCACGTGGAACAGCTCCTGGATCTTCCTCCTCAGCTCCTCCACCTTGGTCAGCCTGGACAGTGAGTCCACAGTGTGGGCCACCTTCCCGTCCATGGTGCGAACCTGGATCCACATGGTATCTGCTGGTGCTGAAGGCGAGAGAGCGGGACCCCTGGGTCAGTGGCACGTGCTGCTGCCGCCACCACACCGTGCCATGCTCAGGTCATCTTGGCTTTTGTCCAGTCTGTGGACACTAGGAAACTCCCAGGACGCCCTCCCAGCGCGCTGGTCCGCGGAAGAGCCACAGCTGACCAGGGCCCCGCGGAGTAAATGAAGAAATTAACGCATTAATGACCAGCAACGGCGCAGGAACGAGGAGGGAGGGGAAGGCAAACGGCATCTCGGACCACTCAGTCCAACCCACTCCGTCTTTCACGGCGGGGGCGTGGGGGGGGGGGAGACACACAAGATCCAGAGAAGTAAGGAGGACACAGCCAAATAGCGAGGAACCAAGTTTCTTCGTTCGTTCATTGATTCATTCATTGATTCATTGATTCATTCATTCATCCATTCCTTGGATTAATACTGACGCAAGAGGAAAACCCAAAAGTCCGGCGCGGGTTGGAACTTCAGAAGTCCCAGTAACTCAACTAAGTGTGACCGAAGGGGAAGGACCACCCCCCCCCGACCCTGGAGCCCCCAACCCTGGGTGCCCGCGGCCCCCGCCGCCCCCCGCGCGCGTGCGCGACACTGCCGGCCCCCGCGGTGGCCATGGCAACCGGCCGCCCCGTCCCGGCCACCCCCGCGCGCGCCGCGCTTCTCACCTCGGCCCGGCGGCGGCCTCACGCGCAGGCTCGCGTTCCCGGGACCCCGACCCACGAGCCCAGAGTCCCTCTTATTCTCCCGCCCGCTCGCTCGGGCCACGCCAACTAGCCCACGCCCACCCCCACCGCCGGGACAGGCCGAGGGGCCCCGCGCGCCAAGTCCCGCCCCCTTCACTTGAGCCGACTCGCTCATTGGCTCCGCCGCGCCCGGCTGCCCCGCCCCGCCCGCTCCCCATTGGCCCAGGCGCGCCCGGGGAACTAAGGGCGCGCGAAATCGGGCTCGGGCGCGACAATTGAATCCCGGGGCAGCCCGCGCGCAGGCGCGGAGCCTGACATCCTCCCCTGTGGCTCGCCAGGCCCTCCCCCACCCGGCCGGCGCGACCCCCGCGGGGCTCTGGGTATGTTCCTCTCGCCCCTGCCGGCGCCCGGGCTGCGGGGGACGACTCCCGAGGGCCGGCGGGGCGGGGGCAGAGCCCGAGACGGCGTGGAGAACAGCCACGCTACGGGGCACGCGTGCGCCGGTACTGGCCGCGCGTCCCCGGGCCGCTCCCGAAAGTTTTGCAAAGTCTCCGCGCCCGGTGCCGCCGGGCCCTTCCACCGGCCCAGGATGGCACCCCGATCAGTCCGCAGGCTCACCTCTCCGGCCGCCCCGATCCACTCTCCTGCCTGCGCGCCTGGCCCGGCTGGGGATGGCGATAGAGACGCGTGCGTGGCCCCGGACCCCGCGCGGACCTGCCTGCGACCCGGAACGCCTGGACGGCCACCACTGCCCGCCGCGCTGCCAGCTGCTCTGATTTTTTTTCCCGCGAAAACTCGGCGTTTGGGAGTTGCGGGGCCGCGGGAGGCCGCGCCAGGGGCGGGCTCCTGCTTGGTGATTGGCCGCCGCAGTGGCGGGAAGCGAGAAAGGGGGTGGGGGGCGCCCCCTCCTCCGTCCACCCCCACTCCGCCCAGCGGGCCACGGCCCCGCCCAGCCCTGCGCGCTCTGCTGGGCGCACCCAGTGTGCGACCCGGCCCAGTGGCGGGAGCTGGGTACCCCCCCCGACTCTGCGTGTCCCTCAGGAGCCCTAAGTACCCCCCGGGGCAGGGACCCCGGGTAGAGTCCCCCAGACCTTTTAAGTCCTTTTCCACAGCCCCTCTCCCGGGGCACGGGCATGCGCTGACCAGTAGGGCAAGGAAGGCCGGAATCAATGTTTAAACACAGCAGTAGAATGTGGGGGCCCCTCTCGAGACCGCCTGTACCCCGATGGCCAGCCTGATCGCCCCACGCTCCATTTCCTGGCGTCAGGGCCTGCTAGAGCTCCCCACCCTACCCACCCGCAGGGCTTGTTTGCTGGGTTTTCCCGCCTCGTTTTCCCGCCTTCTCCCGCTGTCCAGGCGGGCAGGACTGCCCTGCCCCCTCCACCCTGCCTGCTCGGCTCTGGCCAGTCTTGGCGGGCACACAGTGACCCATGCTGGGCACCTACAAAGTGCCTGGACACAGTGTTCGGAGCTGGGGGGGCGGCAACAATGGACAAGGCCAACCCTGTTGGTGGTCTCCAGAAGGGTAATTTCTTCTCTGGAGAGACAGGCAAAAAATGAATAAGTAAAGCAAATCATTTCAGATACCACTGCGTGCAATGAAGACAGGACAGTAGCTGGAGAGGCATGTGGGGGTGCGCAGAGAGGACATTCTGGTTGAGGTGGGCCTCTCTGAACGGATGACATTTGAGCTGAGATCTGAGATAGAAACCAAAGACAGATGGGTCGAGGAGGGACGGGCAAGCTTAGAGGCCGGAAAAGGCTTAGAAATGTAGGGGGAGCAGTCAGGAGGCCAGTGTAGCAGGGCAGAGAGGGGACGAGGTCAGAGAGGTGTCATCTAAGGCCTCAAGGGGGCCTTTGGTCTTTATCTCTTGAGAGCAGTGAGCAGCACGGGAAGGCTGTAAGCAGAAGAGTGATGACCTCCGACTTCTGTGTGTACAGCTTTCTCTGGACCCGAGCACAGTCCCTTCTAGGCACTGGTCCTTCTGCTGTTCTTTCCCCAAGTGGTAGGCAGAAGAATGTCCCCCCTCTCCCAAAGCTAGTCATATCCTAATCCCTGAGCCTGTGAATATGGTAGCTTCCGTGGCAAAAGGGACTTTGCAGATGAGATCAAATTAAAGATCTTCGGGTGGGGGAGAGTATCCTAGATGATCCAGGCTGGTCCAAAATCATCACAAGGGTCCTAACAAGTGAAAGAGGCAAAAGGGCCAAGTCAGAGAAGGAGAAGTGACAAGGGAAGTAGAGGTTGGAATGATGAGACCCAACAGACAAGGAATGTGGGAAACCTATAGAGGCCAGAAAAGATGAGGGACAGATTCTCTCCTAGAACCCTAGAACACCTTGATTTTAGCTGCTTAAGACCCATTTTGGACTTCTGACCTCCAGAACTGTAGGAGAATAAATTTGTGTTTTTTATAAGCCACTAAAATTGTGGGGATTTGTTATAGAAGTCATAGGGAACAGATAGAGTCCAAAATACAAAGTCCAGAATTTGCTGCTAACTTTCTCCAACTTCAGGACTCCGTCTGTGCTACTCAGTGTCTTTCTGGACCCACAGTCATCAGCCGAGTATAGACCACAATCTCAGGGACGGGCAGGTATCAGGCAGGCCTCCCTGAGTCTGGGAGGCAGATGAGATCTTTCACATTGAGAATCGGCCACGGGAACCTGGCCTATTCCTGGTGAGAGCATATCATTTGTTTGCACATACTATTGCAAAAACCCAACAGGACCAAAAGAGGGAATACGTTCTTCAGGTGTATTTGGAGCAGGGCTCAGCCCAGGCCCCTTGGATATCTCAAGTCAAGTAACTCAAAAAGAGGTCTGGTTTTCCCTGCAGAAAGAAATGAGGGCCCCATTTCTCCAGTCATTTTGAGAAAGTTGGAGAGGCTGCCTAGGTTCGTTAACAAACATGAGTGAAAGACTATGCCAGGCCTCTCCAGAAGAAGCTTACAAACCACTCAGGGAGACAAGATGGCAATGTCTACAAAAGACATCACATGAAATAATAAAGCGAGATACAACAAAGACAATGAAGGAGGCCTGCTAGAGTCTGGAGAATGGACACTTCCTGACACCTCTTCTGCTCCAGTGGCCCTCCTGCTTAGGCATCAGCCCATGGGCGAGTTAGGCACCAGGAAACCCATCAGAGGGCGAAAGGCCTCAGTTTCCTTTTTGCAAAATGATATATTCTTGAAGGTCGTTAAGTCACTCAACAAACCTATTGACACCCCTCTTGTCTGAACCAGGCCCGGAGTAAAGCAGACGTTGGTGGGCACAAAGCTTACAGAGACTAAGTCCCACCCTGCAAGAACTTCCCATTCAATGGGGGAGACACAGGTGTAAAGAGAAATGTCAGATGTGTAAGGAGATGGTGTTCGTGTTTAGATGGAGGACACAGTGCTCTAAGCATTCAGTCAGGACACACCAGATTTCATGTCCTGGCCATATCTATAATTTTTTTCTAACAGGGACTGGTTGGTATAGAGAGAGAGCCATTAAAATGACAATGACTGTGTATGAGCTTAACGAGTGTATGAACCCTGAGAAGCGCACATACCACATTTGGGGGCCATCTGTTAGAGCAGAAAAGACCTTGGGGCTCATTCCTCATTCCTCCCCATCTCTAAGTAGAGCTCATAAGGAGCTCTTCCCACCCAGGCCTCTAACCTCCCGGCATGATGACAGGTGTTCCCTATGGGGCAGGAACACTAGGGCCTTGCGGTTGGTTTGGCTTATTTATCTGTTATTTCCTAGGAAAAAGGGGTCAGGCTATCATTTCATACACCAGTGAGGACTTTGGAATTCCCAAGCTGTCCCACCCCTGCACAACAGCCTCATCTCCCATCCCGGCCACTAGGGACACCCTTCCCAGAACGCTGGCTGGATGATGTCACAGACAGGTGACCTCACTGCGGCAAAGGAACCGGAAATCTCAGTGGCATGGGGGGACAGGGAGAATATTTCTCTACCACCCCAACCCCCCATGTCTGTGGTGAAGTCGATCGAATTAGTGTTGCCCAAGGATGCAGTCTACCTAGCCGGCTCCAGCATAAAAGGGCAAGTGGTTCTAATCCTGAACAGCACCCTGGTGGACCCTATTGTAAAGGTGGAGCTCGTGGGAAGGGGTTATGTGGAGTGGAATGAAGAAATCGGGGCATCCCGTGATTATAGTAGAGATGTTATTTGCAACAACAAGGCCGACTACGTGCACAAGATGAAGACATTCCCAGTAGAGGGTAAGGACAAAGCCAGCAGCCAACTCTAGCCCTAATAGGAACCTGGGTCTGGAAGGTAAACACATCTGCTAGTGGATCAGCAAACCCCCAGGGATACCAGAAATGGGCAGAGGCCTGGTTCCTCCCCAGGAGGGAAGCTATGTATAACAATGACCATCAGATACACATTAACACGAAAATAATAAGACACGAGGAGCTGATCAGAACCCAGATATTCGAAATGAACTTTCAAAGTTGTTTCCCCGGGGGGAAAAAAATGCTATCCTTAGCCCAATGACCACTTGGGAAGGCCAATAAAAAAAAAATCTGTCTTGTTATTTGACAGATAAATCTCCCTCTGGCAGTGAAATGCCAAGGAGACAAAAGAAGGAGTCCTATGGTCCCAGGGAAAGAGAGAGGAGGTTATTCTAGGGAGAGAATAACCAGGCCCCAACTCCAGCAGGTTCAGATCCACGGTCTGGACAGACGTCAGGGAGGCTGAGCTGCCTGGGAGCCGCATGTCCTTTCCAAAATGTGTTCATGGGAGTGTTCCCAGGTATGCCACAACTCTCGGCCAACGCCTGGCTGAACAAAGTTTAATTTTAGACTTTTAAAATTTTTAGATTGGGAGGTCATGGAGAGGTCTCTTCGAAGAGGGAACTGAGCTCAGATCTGAGTGACGGGAAGGACACCAGCCGTGCAGATATCTAGGGGAGGAATGGCAACATACCAGCCCTTACTGCTCAGCAGTCCTGTTGCCTCTCTGTGTCCCATTAACCCATCTGGAAAATGGGAACCAGAAAAAGGGATCACTCATAAGATTGCTTTGAGGACTTAGTGACTGAATGGCATATAAAGGGCTTAGAATAGTGTGGGGCATACAGTAAGTGCTCTGTAAGTGTTTTTTCAACCCAAACACTTCCCATCCTAACACCCCCAGCATCAGGTACCACCCTTTCCCATTGCCAAGCATTTCCCCTCAAATGCATAAGCCCAAGCCTCTGACAGATTCATTCATTTATTTCGCAAACACTTATTGAGCACCTTCTGCACACGGCACTGGGCCACGGGCTGGGGGTGGGGCAATGGATAAAACAAACAAGGTCCCTGGAGTCACTGGGATTGCCATCCAGTGGGCAAGACACAATAATGAGAGGTTTTTGGACGAATGAAAGAAACAAATAAAATGGGGGAGGTTGCAGAAATGGGGGCCGTGTGAGTTTCTCCCTGGTCCTCAGTTGCCACTCAACCAATGTTAAGCACCTACTATATGCTGCGCACTGAAGGCCAAGCTCTGTGAGGGCAGGGAGCTGTGCTGGCCCTGCTCACTGCTGAAAATAATGCCTAAAACAGCCTCTGGCCCACAGAAAGAGGCTCAAGAGGGGTTTGTTAAACCAATGTGCTGGACCTCCAGTTTCTCAGACCCAGAGTAGGGGTGAGCAGCCCAGCCACCTCACCCACCCAGGCATCTCCCTCCAGCCCAGCTGAGGCCTAGGCCTAATATTTGTGGATCATGCAGATCCCTAAAAGCACAGAACCCAGCCTAGCTCAGGGACAGGTGGGCCAGGCCCAGAACAAAGCCCCTGCCAAAACAACAAATAAAGAAGGGGGGGTTAAAAAAAAAAAAAAAAAAAAGGAAAAAGATTCTAGAACCTTCTGATGGCCTCGGTGTGTTTTGCTTTCAGATAATTGGTTAAGTGCAGGCAGCCACACCTTTGACTTCCATTTCAGCTTACCTCCCAGGCTTCCTTCTACCTTCGCCAGCAAAATTGGCCACGTCTTCTACTTCGTGCAAGCCTCCTGCATGGGCCGGGAGCACATTCTGGCGAAGAAGAGAATGTACTTGTTGGTTCAAGGGACTTCGGACTTCCACAAAGAAAACCCATTGCAGGTAGTGATGGGGGAGGGGCAGCGGTGGGGCTTGTCCTCCAAGCTCACCAGAGGCAGGTGGGAGGGCAGGGAATAGAGCCGGCCCCTACCAGGAAGAAGGAAAGGTGGTGATGGCTCCCCCGGGGGGTCCAGCGAGTTCTCAAAAGGTGAATCTGAAACCAGGGTAGGAACAAAGCCAGCGGGGGCCCCTCAACCAGGATAATCCTGCCTCCCCAGGGGGCACCGGGTGGTGTCTGGAACATCTACAGTTGACAGGACTGGGGGGGCTGCTGGCCATCGAGGTGGTGGGGGCCAGGGGTGCTGCTCAATACCCCACAGATCCCAGGACACCCCCCCCCAGAGAATGACTGGGCCCCAATGTCCTTGACCCTATAGTAAGTCAAGGCTGTTCAGAGGCCTCCCCTGTGACCTGGGGGTGGGAGGCCTGGACGCCCGGTGACACTGCAGGGTCTTTGAGCCCTTAGACAACAGAGATGGTGCCCCCACCAAAAGAAGCAAGGAAAAGGGGTGGCTTGTGGTCTGGCTGAGCAGAGGAGGAGATTTTCTGGATGGTTCCTGGAGGCCCAGGTGCAGAAGTAGAAGTCGAGGTGGGTGGAGTGACGTTGGCCCCAAGTCACTCCCCTGGGGACTCTGTTATTAGAGCATGGTGGCTGAGACGGAGGTGGGGGTTGGATTTTAGTTTTCAAGATCCAGGTAAAAATCCCAGAGCCCCCACCTTCCTGTTGTGCGACCCTCTGCAAATGACATTGCCTCTCTGTGCCTCTGTCTCCTCATCTGTGAAATGGACAGAGAGATAGTGCCTAGCTTGCCGAACTTCCCACAGTGCCTGGCACGGGTTGGGGGATGGGCCCCAAGAATCTTGCTGCTTCCGCCACCAGTGTCACAGGGATCGTCTCGAGCCCGGCCAACCTCCTGGGATGGTCCTGGAGGGTCCCAGGAAGGGCAGATGCTTGGAGGGGTGGAACAGCCCTGGGATGACCAGACCTGAGCTCAAGGCCCGCTTGACCACCTGCTCCCTGTGTTACCCTGAGCAGACTATGGCCCTTCTCTGGCCTTCCCTTCAGAGCTAATCTAGAGTGCAGGGGGCACGAGGCAGAAGCTGGGGTGAAATGTTGGGGTTGGGTGAGACCCAGCCTGAGATTTCGTTGACAGATACTTCATTAGCTAGATGGCCTTGGGCAATTCACAACACCTCCCAGAGCCTTGACTGTCCTGATCTGTACAATGAGAAGAATAATACCTCCCTTGATGGGTGCCCATGAAGACCGCGAAGTGCTCAGCACGGTGTCTGCGCACCCAGGAGGTGCCCCCGTAAGTGGGAAGATCTAAAAATCAAGATCGTAGCAGCAACAGGAGTTATTACAGATAAGTTTTGAGGATATGAAAATAGCGTGTTTTTTCAACTACTCCGTACTGTCTTAACCAGACTGGGCAAGGGAGGCCCTTTGGAGGAGGTGACATTTTAGCAGAGAACTGAAAGAGCAGAGGCGGGGAAACCATGGGGATATCTGGGGTGGAGGGTTCCAGATGGAGGGAACAGCCCGTGCAAAGGCCCTGGGGCAAGACTGTGCCTGGCGTGTTGGATGAACAGTGAGGGGGCCACATGGCTGCAACAGAGTGAAGGAGGAAGCAAGAGGGAAGAAGGTAAGGGCAGGGAGGTAATAAGAGGCCTCAGGAAGACTTGGACTTTAACCTGATGCAGGTAAGAGCCCTGGTGGGCAAGGGGTCATCATTGGATTCCCTCTGGCTGCTTTGGGGAGGATAGATAGTGGGGGGCAGGGGGAGGGCAGGAGCTGGGGGACCAGGACAGAGGTTATCACTCTGGTGCAGTGAGCCATGATGGGGCTCAACCAGGTAGAGGCAGAGTCTTTTTTTTTTTTTTTTAAGATTTTTATTTATTTATTGAGAGAGAGAGAGAATGATAGAGAGCATGAGCAGGGAAGAGGGTCAGAGGGAGAAGCAGACCCCCTTGCTGAGCGGGGAGCCTGATGCGGGACTCGATCCCAGGACTTCAGGATCATGACCTGAGCCGAAGGCAGTCGCTCAACCAACTGAGCCACCCAGGCGCCCTGAGGCAGAGTCTTTTAAGATTCATAAAAATTATTTGAGAGAGAGAGAGAGAGCGCGTGCAAGCAGAAGGAAGAGCAGAGAGGGAGAGAGAATCTGAAGGAGACTCCATGCTGAGCTCAGAACCTGACGTAGGGCTTAATCCCACAAACACCAGATCATGACCTGAGCTGAAACCAAGAGTTAGACACTTAATCAACTGAGCCACCCAGGCACCCCCGGGTAGAGGCAGAGTCTTGACCTCCAACAGTCTGTCCTCGGAGCGGCCAGAGACAGTCAGGTGATGACCTTCCTCTGCGCCCACAGCCCTCCCGGTCTCCCATTTCATTGAGGGTAAAGGCCAAAGTACCCCCCCGTCCACAGAGCCCTGCATGACCTGCCCCCTCTCCCCTTCGCTTTCTCTGCTCCCGCCAAACAGGTCTCCTTGCTGTTCCCTCCAATATACCAGGCCTGGTTCTGCCCCAGGGCCTTTGCATAGGCTGTTGCCTTCCACCTGGAACACTATAATATGACCTTCCTATCCTTCCCCCTCATCCTTCAGATCTTTGTTCAGAAGCCATGTAGGCACTCACCTGGCTAAGTAAACTCTCACAACCCCAACAGAGGGCAATTTAGCTGTATCTATTCAAATTAAAATGAACATGCACTTTGCCCCAACCATTTCCCTTCTAGAAATTTCTCCTACTGATATTCTTTCACTTGTGACCTCCCACAGCAATGTTTTCGCGGCAAGAAATTGGAATCAGCCTAAATGTTCATTGCTAAGGGAATTAAAGTAGCAAAGGAATATTCAAAGGAATGCGCTATAGGTAAGTTAGAGAGAAACAGAGGCAGAACAAGGCAGCTCTTAGCATCAGGACCTCTACTAAGTCACTGGGTTCAGTGAGCACAGCAAAGTTCAGAACAAGCGAGAAATGTACTTCCTTGCAGGTGTAACAAACGTGTCCGGAAGGAGATCACAGAAACAAGCAACAGACATGCCCCCCCGGGAGGGGAGCCGGGGAGCTAGGAGGAGCAAACATTTTCCCCTTCCAATTGTTTTCAACAGCTTTATTGAGCTATAATTCACATATCTTATAATCTACCCGTTGAAAGTGTACAATTGAATGACTTCCCGTGTGTTCACAGAGTTGTGTGGCCATCACCAACTGCCGATTTTAGAATACTCTCATCACACCAAAAGGAAATCTTGGATCCCTTAGCTGTCACCCCTCGAATTCCCCACACTCCCTCCCCCAGGCCGTGGTAACCACGAATCCCCTTCCTCTCTCTGTGGATTTGCCTGTTCTGGACATTTCATGGAAACGGAATCGTACGATATGGACGCTTTTTGCGTCTGGCTGATTCCACTCACCTTTGTAGCGTAGGTCGGTGTCTCATCCCTTTTTACCGCTGAATGACATTCCATTGCGCAGCTGGACCCCATTTCGTGTATCCATTCGTGCATTGATGGATACTTGGGTTGTTTCCACTTCTTGGCTACTGTGAATCACGCCTCTGCAAATTCCCTTACATGTTTGCATGGATGTATCTTCTTGTTTCTCTTGGCTAGATACCTGGAGTGCAATTGCTGGTCAGATGATCACTCCCTTGAACATTTAAGGAACCCCCAGCCTGTTTTCCACAGTGGCTGGACTGTTTTTACGTTTCCTCCAGCACTGCACATGGGCTCCAATTTCCCCACCTCCTCTCCACTCTTTGTACCTTTAGAATCTTGAAAGACAGAACTGTGTTGTCTCTTCCGACAGTCGGTACCATTTGGGAAAGGAGCTTGTCCCAGAGACATTTCCTAAACATTGGCTCCAAGGGAGCCCCCACCGTACCTCTCCTTAGTTCACACCCCTGGTTTGCCTCCAGCCACAACCTCATCACTGTCCCTATCAGAAATGACCTGTTTCATTTTCAGTGAGCCGACTGTGTGTCCGTCTCCCCTCCCCTCCCCCTCCTTTGCCAGCGCAGGGACCAGGCTGGTCTTAATTGCTATGGGTTTTCCTTGGACTTGTCACCAAGTTGACGACAATAAATACTGTTTGGGTGAATCCCCCCAAAGCTTCACACATGCCAAAGGAATGCGGGGCTCCCAAACACTCCCAGATCCAGGAAATCCAGTGTTGGGTGTGTATCCCCGACATTATTGGGAATCAGGGCGCTTTGGCCACCCTGCCTGACCTCGCGTGGGGGTCTCCACTGGGCTACTGTTGGAATTGCTGGGCCCCTCTCTCAGGTGCAGGCCGGGACTACCGGCTTGGCCTTGAGTTAGGGCAGCAAGTTCCTCAATGCCCGCAGGGTCCTAACGCATGCGAGGAATTTTCGAATAAGACTGGAGGGATTTAGAATAAAACTGCCTGCAATTAGCCTCCTGGAGGAGAGGGAGGGAGGGGACCGCTGAGGAGGCAAGGGGGCCAGAGGCAAGGGTAGAGGTGAGGTCACCTGGTGTCAGGGGTCAGCCCCAGGTCTCCCAAGAGGAAAGGCATCCGATCCGGAGCAGCGTTTTTCAAACCCCAGGTCACGACCAGATCATGGGTTGCAAAATCAGTTTAGCGGGGTGCAAGTATATTTGTATAAAATGAAAGAATACGCAAGACCAAACTAGAAAATATCAGAAAAAAAGTTAATTTTGTGGGTTGCAAACATTGTGTGTGTTTTTTTTCAATAGAATAAGAGAACAGAGAATAAAATAAGTAGAACAGGAAGTGAAGAAAATATGGTTGGTGGCTTGCAATCGACTTTTTTTTTTTAAGATTTTATTTATTCATTTGACAGAGAGGGAGACAGCAAGAGAGGGAACACAAGCAGGGGGAG
>NW_022589784.1:3486814-3504895 GCF_004348235.1 Phoca vitulina | reverse complement strand
CTGAGCTGAAGGCAGACGCCTAACGACTGAGCTACCCAGGTGCCCCTTGCAATCAACTTTAAAAAAAAAAAATGAGGGGCACCTGGGTGGCTCAGTCGTTAAGCGTCTGCCTTCGGCTCAGGTCATGATCCCAGCGTCCTGGGATCGACCCCCGCATCGGGCTCCCTGCTCCGCAGGAAGCCTGCTTCTCTCTCTCCCGCTCCCCCTGCTTGTGTTTCCTCTCTCGCTGTGTCTCTGTCAAATAAATAAATAAAATCTTTTAAAAAAAAGAAAGAATAGAACAAAATATAAATACGGTGGGTTGCAACAGCTTTGTTTTTATAACATCAATGTGTTGGACAGGATATAATAGTTGTGAATAAGTCGAATATAGAATTTATCAGAACAAAATTAATTTGGTGGGTTACAACCAGCTAATGTTTACAAAATGTTGGTTTTATATAAAGCAAAATAATAGAATAAAGAAAGACTAAACATAACAGGAAAACAAATCCAGAGGGTTGCAATGAATATATTGTTTTAGGATTTTATTTATTTATTTATTTGATAGAGAGCACAAATAGGGGGAGCAAATCAGCAGCTGACTAGTTGACAGAATGGCTGCATTTTGAGGCACTGAGAGGCAGAAGGAGAAGCAGGCTCCCCGCTGAGCAGGGAGCCCCATGTGGGGCTTGATTCCAGGACTCCCAGATCATGACCTGAGCCCAAGACAGACACTCAACCGACTGAGCCACCCAGGCACCCCGCAATGAACATTTTTAAATGAATACAATAAATGGAATAAAGCAGAATGTACCAGGAGGCATAAGTAGTAGTTCATGAAACATATTTCTCTTTCATAGATCTAGATGCAGATGAAAATACAGATTTGTGTTCTTTGCCATGATACTAAAATCCATGTTTTAACCATGAGCTGTGATTAAAAAAAAAAAAAGGGATAGTATATGACACATAACTGTGTGTGGCCTGCAAAGCCTAAAATATTTGTCATCAGTTCCTTCCAGAAAAAGTTCACCAACTCATGGCCGAGAGCAACCCCACGATGGGTCTCAACCAGATAGAGGCAGAATTTTCTGCCCTCCCGCTTGTGCTCACTCTCTCTCAAATAAATACATAAATCTTTTTAAAAAATCCAGATATAATAAACCCCCAATTCGGGACAAAGGGAGCCAAGGAGTATGAGGGGATGGCATTAGGGAGGGGGTCCGCGGGGCCTTCAACCAGATCTCTCATGTTTTTACTTTAAATTGTGGCAAAATATACATAACATAGAATTTACCATCTTAACCATTAGTGTTGAGTACATTCACATGGCTGTGCAACTCTGCAATCTTATTTTGTAAATGAGCAGAGATCTGAAACAAATCAGGAGAATTTGTAAATGCTGATGAAGTGGGTCTTAGGAATATGGCAGTGCTGTGCTAGGAAATGGTTAACAACCAGCTCTGGTGTGGGGCAGCCGTGATGTTTCCCAATTTCCCTGGTGAAAATAACACCCATCAGGGCCAATTTCAAGTGAACAACTTGATGTCACTAATGGGAAGTGGGAGGGGAGTTTGAGCAGTATTTTTCACACTATTTTCTCTCTCTCTCTCTCTCTCTCTCTCTCGGTGTGCTGAAAGAACACACACACACACACACACACGCACACGCGCGCGCACACACACACACACACACGCACGCACGTACGCTTGTAAAAGTATCAAGTTTCTCTGCAAGGAGATACCGGAAGCCAGCAAAAGTGGAGAGTGATCATTCTAAGCCCCCCCCGCCCCCGGCCACATCACATCAAATCCTTTAACATATTATCCACAAATAAAAAGTAAAATGTCACCGAAGCCACTCATTAAATATAATGTATGTGCGACTTTATTTGCAAATCAGCAGCTGACTAGTTGATAGAATGGCTGCATTTTGAGGCATTTATTTAAACACACTACATACTTTCAACTCTACGGTTTTCCTTTCATGATTCAGAGCCCGTAATATTTTCTCCTAAAGTCTGAACTGCCTGGGTAAGCCCCAAGTCTTGGGCTTAGACTGTGAGACGTTTCCTGTCTTCTAGAAAACCAAGGCCCAGAGAAGTCAAGGCACTTGCTCAAGGTCACACAGCAAGTGAGCATGGGAGGTGAAGGTCAAGCCAGGGTCTTGTGGATTTCTTAGGCTTATGATGAGGAAATTGGTACTCAGAAAGGCGAAGGGTATTGATTAAGGCAAGCCGGGAGATCATGCCAGGCTTTTGGCTGCCAAATCCCCAAGGCTCCAGATCCTATTTCAGTGCCTCTTACTTAGGAGAGTCCCAAAAGCTCAAGGTTTGCAGGAGCTATGATGGAGGAATGTCAGGCAGGCGAGCAGATCTTGCGGCCACCATCCCTCACAGTTGTCCATCCCCCCTTCTAGAACCCTCTGTTGGTGGAGGCTGAGAAGAAGGTCTCTTACAACTGCTGCAGCCAGGGTACCATCTGCCTCCAAATCCAGATGGAAAAGAACACTTTTACGCCAGGGGAGAGGGTCATCTTCACCACAGAGATCCACAACCAGACCAGCAAGTGCATCAAGACGGTCACCTTTGCCCTCTACATCCACGTGCAATATGAGGGCTTCACCCCCAGTGCGGAGCGGCGGTCTCGGGTGGACAGCAGTGAGCTGCTCCGGCAGGAGGCCAACACTCAGATCACGCCCTTCAACACCACCAAGATCGTCAGCACCCTCAACCTCCCGCAGGTGCTGTCCGTGAGCAGCGGCATGCGGGACGGCGAGATCATGAGTACCCACTACGAGCTGGTCAGCACGGTCCACCTGCCTTGGTCCCTGACCAGTGTGAAGGCCAAGGTTCCCATCATCATCACCAGTGCCCCTGTGGACCCAGACAGCTGCCCGCGGCTGGAGGGGGCAGCATCTCCCGAGAGCCAGGAGTGCCAGAATTAAGTGCCCAAACTTCTAAATATTAAAAGCTTTATCAGACTCTATGGGCAGCCCTTTTTTTGTCTGGCACAGATGGGCTTCAGATGGGCCGGGGTGTGGATGGCATGTGTCTGAAACTTCCCACAATGCAGCCACTTAAGCATCAGTTTCTCCCGGCCCCAGATAGTTTACTGAAGGCCAGGAGAGATGAAGGGAACTGACAAGGTCTTCCAGTAGCCCCCTCCCTGGTTAGGGCTCCAGACCCATTTCCGTGCTGGGGTCTTACAGTGCCTTGACCCAGGGTCCCCAACTGGGGCGATTCTGCCTTCCAGCTGCACTAGCAAAGTCTGGTGGTCCTGGTTTTCACCACCAAGGGGAACAGGGGCTCCTCCTGGCATTGGGTGAGCAGGGAGGGATGCTGCTCACTGTCCCGCGATGCCCAGGCTGGCCTCACCCCACAGAATGATCCGGCCCCAAAGGTCCATAGCTCCAAGAAGGAGAAAACGTGCATTCATTATCTGGGGGAAAAATTCAGTTTGATCCCTAGCTCACACTAAACACCAGAATAAATCCCCGATGGATCAAGTGGAGGAAACCAGGGTGACCCCGCAGTGTCTGTGAGTTCTCTCCTCTCTCCCTCCCACTCAGTGTGTGTATTTAAATATTTGCAGTATCCCAGGATATCCTCAGTCGGTCAGATGGTTATGGAATGTAGTCTCCTGGGGGTCCATAGAATCCCCTAACCCAGTGGGTTTCACCCAAAGGGATCCTGCCCCTCAGGGGACACTGGGCAATGTCTGGGGACATTTGTGGTTGTCATGACTGCGAGTGCTCCTGGCATTGAGTGGGTGGGGGTCAGGAATGCTGCTCAACATCCCACAGTGAACAGGACAGCCCCCCACAATTAAGAATGATCTGTCCCCTTGGGGAGCCTGGGTGGCTCAGTCGGTTAAGCATCTGCCTTTGGCTCAGGTCATGATCCCAGGGTCCTGGGATGGAGCCCTAAGTGGGGCTCCCTGCTCAGCCGGGAACCTGCTTCTCCGTCTCCCTCTGCATCTCCCCCTGCTTGTGCTCTCGCCTTCGCTCTTTCTCAAATAAATAAATAAAATCTTAAAAGAAAAAGAATGATCTGGCCCCCACAGACTCTTAAATACAGAGAACACACAGATGGTCACCAGAGGGGAGGTGGGTCGGTGGATGCGTTAAATAGGTGATGGGGATTAAGTCATGTATTTGCTGTGATGAGCACCGGGGGGGAGGGGGGATGTATGGAAATGTTGAATCACTGTATTGTACACCTGAAACTAATATTACACTGTATGTTAACTAAGTGAAATTTAAAATAAAAACTTTTAAAAAAGAGAATGATCTGGCCCCAAATGTCAGCACTGTTGAAGGGGAAAGACGCTGGGCTGGGGCAATCCACAGGGGCAGGTGGTTGCCAAGTGCCAGGGTTGGGTCTGGGGGGCCTCTTACCCAAGTCAGGGCATGGCCCTCCTACACTCACAGCCTCTCAGGGCTACCTCACCTCACTCAGGGTAGAAGCCAAAGTTCTCCCAACACAGGGCTTGCACATCTGCCCATGTCTCATCCATGATCATCAGTCACCTGCACCTGACCTGTCTGCTACATTCTGTCCTCCCTGCAAATAAAAATCCAGGATGCCCCATTAAATTTGCATTTCAGATGGACAATACTATTTTAGCATATGGGATATACTGAGGCTTAAAAAATCATTTGTTGTTTATCTGATATTCCAAGTTAACTGGGTGTCCTGTATTTTACCTGGTGATCTGATTCCTCAAGCAACTAGAAGACTCTCAGCACAAATCAGGCCACCTCAGCCCATTGGGTCCCCATGGCACTCACCCTGGCCTACAAGGATCTGCATGGTCAGGAATGAAGGAATGACTTCCCTGATGCCACACCATTCTTACTCTTCTCCCACTTCTCAGATTTTTGGCGTCTGCTTTCTTCAAAGCCACATCATCCATGCCTCTTCTTTCAGGAAGCCTTCCAGCCATACCAGGCAGCACCTCTCACCGTCCTCTACCAGGTCCTGAAACATGCATGACTTTCAAGGGTCATCTCTGCAGATGACAGATCTAAATAATAACAGAAATAACGAGGACAATAACACCACGGCAAGGACTAGCTCTAGTCACATCACACTTTCCTTCTTCCTCCCGGGCACATGGCTAGACTACATTTCCCAGCATCCCATGCAGCCGGGTGTGGCCATGTGATTGATCTGGCCAGTGGGACGTAAGACGATCGTGGCCAATGGCCATGTGACTGATCTGGCCCAGTGATGTAAGTCACTTGAGGCCAGATCCATTAAAAACTTGCCACAGGAGTCTTGCTCTCTCTTTCCTTTTTTTGCCAGCTGTTTGGGGTGGAATGTTTGAAGGGGAGCTGCCCAGGAAACTTGATTGTTGCAAAGACAAGGAATAAAACTTTATTGAATAAACAACAGCTGCTGAAATTGACAATTGCTTCTTTCAGCCCTTGGTCTACCCTAGGATTCCTCCAGCTCTGCACATTGACATTTGGGGTCAGATGTTTCTTTTATGGGGGACGATCCTGCACATTGTAGGATGTTGAACAGCATCTCCTGCTTTCACCCACTAGATGCCAGTAGTATTCCCCAAGTTGTGACAACAGAAATTTCTCCAGACGCTGCCAAAGATCCCTTGGGCGGGCAGAATCACCCTCAGTTGAGAGCCACTAGTCTACTCTTATCATACAAGTAGCTGCATTTACGGAGGCCTTTGGACATTTCAGGGACATGGACTCAATGCGGCCACACAAAACCTGTCATCTTGTCTTCTCCCCAGCCCTACCCCACCTGTTCTGTCTTCAGCTCCCCATGTCTATGAAGACCCCACCTCAGCCTTTTATTCTCCCAAGTCCTGTTTTACTTCCTAAGTAACTGCTTAACCTGTCCACTTCTCTCCATCTCCCCTGCCACCACCTGAATCCAGGCCACCATCAATGCTTACCTGGATGATCACGGTAGCGGCCTCCCAGGTGGCTCTGCTCTCACCCCTCCCCCCTTAGTCCATTGTCCATACAACAGCCAGAGAGAGAGAGGGATGACAGGCTTGACTGGGGCTGGAGAAGCCCCTCCCAAGAAGCCCCACGCACACAACTCTTGGCGCCTCCTGGGCTTCTTGGGTGTCCTCGCAACATGGCCACTGCCTTCCTCTGGAGCAGGTGATCCAAGAGAGAGCAGGGAGGGCAGGATGACTTTTACGATCTAGTCTCGGAGGTGTTTGACACAATCACTTCTGCCGTATTTTGTTTTTAAGAAACAAGTCACTCAGTTCAGCCCACACTCACAGGGAAGAGAATTAGACTCCACGTTTTTAAAGGAGTATCAAAACATTTGTGGATGGTTTTTTTATTTTTTCATTTTTTTGTTTTGTTTTTTACTTTAAGTAAGCTCTATGCCCAACATGGGGCCCAAACTCACAACCTGGAGATCAAGAGTCACATGCTCTACTGACCGGGTCAGCCAGGCACCCCTTGTGGGTGTATTTTTCTTTTTAAGATTTTATTTATTTATTTGAGAGAGAGAGAAAGAGAGCACAGCAGGGAGAGGGGTAGAGGGAGAGGGAGAGGCAGGCTCCCCACTGACCAGAGAGCCGGACGTGGGGCTCGATCCCAGGACCCCGGGATCATGACCTGAGCCAAAGGCAGACACTTAACTGACTGAACCACCCAGGTGCCCCATGGGTGTATTTTTTAAAACCACATTCCCTAACCAATTCCTTGACAAATCCCATTGGATCCACCTTTAATATCCTTCTAGACTCTTACTCTTTCCATTATCACCATGCTGGTCTCACAGCTTGAGTGTCCACAGATGGATGAGCTGATAAACAAATGTGGTCCATCCACATAACGGAATATTACTCAGCCTTAGAAAGGAAGGAAATCCTGATACACACTACAACATAAATTAACCTCGAGGATGTTACGGTAACTGAGGTAGGCCAATCTCAAACGGAACATTCCCGTCTACTTCTACCTCTAGGAAGTCCCTAGAGGCGTCCCATCCACAGAGACAGAGAGTAGGTGGTGGGCACCAGGGCTGGGGCAGGGGATGGGGAGTCAGTGTTTCATGGGGACCGAGTCTCAGTTTTGCAAGAGAGAATGTTCTGGAGAGGGATGGTGGGGATGGCTGCGCAACCATGTGAATGCCCTTAACGCCACTGAGCTGTGCACTTAAAAATGGCTGAGATAAATTAAGGTAAGCTTGTGTATGTGTATTTTACCACCATTAAAATGTTTTTAATCATAGCAATATCCAAGCCTTATATGGTGCTCACCGTGCCCCAGGCACCAAGCTAAGCTGTGGACGGCTTCATTTAATCCTCTCCATCCTCTGTGAGTTAGGACATGAATGCCCCATTTCACAGACGAGCCAACAGAGGCTCAGAGAAGTGCAGGAGGTGCCCAGGCTCGCAAAGCCAGGATGAGATCCCCTAACCACCCTCGGTAGTGCTTCTCTGAGCACCATGGAGACTCTTATTTTTACTGCTTCAGCTAAGGAGGGAGGGACCCATCTCAGGTTCACAGAGCTGAGGCAGGTGACGTGGCCAGCCTGGGCCACCAGTGCGTGGCCAAGCTGAGATGGGGACCCAGGGCGGTCTGAGCCTGTCTTTGGGGTTGTGGGTTTGAGTCTTCATTAGATCCCCTCCTGGCACCGGGTCTCCTTCCTGCAAAGCTAACAGGGTGTTATGGAAGCAGCCAGGATTCATGTACCTGAGAAGGGCTGGGGGTCCAAAATACAGGCTCTCTGGACCTCAGTTTTCTCGTCTGTAAAACCGGTAAATAATTATTATACTTAAAATAATGTGATTAATAATAATAGCTGGTATTGTTATGAAATGTTAATTACTATTATTCACCTTGGCACAACTCTACACGTGGGGCTGGGTCACTCGATGTGGCGGTGTCCCAGGCACTGTGGGGATGGGGGGCTGAGTAGCTTCCCTGGTCCCACCTACTCCGTGCCAGGAGTACCCCCGGTAAGAACAACCAAAAATGTCTCCAGACACCCCAGTGGAGACAGAATCTCTGAGGGTTCTGGGAGCAGAACTGAACCCAGGTGGTAGCCCCTGTCCACATTATAGGGTTGGAGGTCTATGTTGAGTTAGTGTATCTGATAGTAAATGCTAATGAGATTCCCAGCTCTGCTACGTACATGCTGTGTGACCTCGGGCAAGTCACTTGCATCTCTGAGCCTCAGTATCCCCACCTGTAAAACTCAAATTCATCATTAGTCCCTCCTTCCCCAAGATGCTGGATTAAACAGTCTATAAATGCATGAGCGCTTACTCCACAGGCACTGCTGTTACCGCACCTGGGGGCTTCTGGAAGATTCTGACTCACAGCGGCGGGCCCCTGCACCCTCCCCACTGGCTGCCTCCCCTCTGGGCCCCAGATTCGGGAGGCCACACAGGCGGGGCGTTGGGAACACTTCCTGTGCGGTGGCCTGTGGTGCCCACTGGGACAGGTGGGCCAACGGGAGAACACAGCTGGGACCACCCCACTTCCTGCCCTGGGGGGAGGCGCCTCTCACGTTCCCGCACCCCTACCCCAAAAATAACACCTCCCCCCAGGAACCAAAGCCACCGCACCAGCTGCAGCCTCCAACTCAGGGGACACAGGACAGGCGGGGGCCCAGCAGCTGCCACCACGGCGCCTGCCCCGCTGGGAATGTCCTCCCCCCCCGACTGCTGCCACCTCCGGCATTCCAATCCCAAGGGGGTGACCTGGCCTCCCCCATGGGCCAGGACACTTGAGCCCTGAGCAGCCAGGGCCGGCTGGGGGGAGGGTGCTCCTTTGCCCCCGCTGGGGGGCAGGGGGCACCGTCCCGGCCAGAACCCCCAGACCCAAGGTGCCTTCAATCCTCACCTCAAGGGATCGTTCGAGGAGGAAGGGGCTGGTTGCCAGGACAACAGCCCCCGACCTATGCCTGTGAACAAAGGGGTAGCCAGGGGAGCCAAGAACGGCGTGTTCTCTCCCCGCCAGCGTGACTGGTACATCCTGGCAGCTGACGCTTGGAGGGCCGTGCCCTGGCCACCCCAGACAAGGCCACCCAGTGTGGGAGCGGTCGGGGGTGGCCGTGGCACTGAGGGATCTAGTTCCTGGTCATCTGCCCCCTAGGCCTCTGTCCTTCCGGTACATTCTGACGAGGAAGTCAGCCCGCTCTGCCTGCAGGACTTCACAGAAAGGCCACGGGGCCTCAGACGTCTGGTTCTGAGCTGGACGGGCCACCAGCACTGGGGGGACAAAGGCCACGTGGACCCCTTCTGGCTGCCGGAACCCCTGATCTGGCATTCTGGGGCGAGGGGTGCCCAGGGGGACCTGCCTGGCCTGGGAGGGGCTGGCCCAGGGGCCAGACAGTGGGACTCGGAGCTGCTCCCCTCCCCCAAGCCCCTGCCTCCATGCAGGGGACAGGGGGTAGCTGGCGCCACGAGGGCGGGGGTGGGGGGGCGGGGACAGGCCAGGGCCTGCATGTTAAAAGACCCCCGATTTCCCGCTGCGAGCCGCGAGCCGGCCCAAGGAGACAAAACCTTGCCTTCTGGCCATCGGGCCACCGTTGGTCAGATTGTCCAGCCACTGGCCGGAGCTGCATCAGGTAAACAGACAGTTAAACAAAGATTTCTTAGCATAAGTATGTCCCTTGCAATATTTGGGACATACTTATGCTAAAAACGGTTCATTGTGTATCTGGGATTCACATTTAACTGGGCATCCTGTAGTTTTATTTGGTAAATTTGCAACCCTAGGCCGCGGGCTCTCAAAGAGGCAAAACTAAGCCCTTCAATGTCCTCCCACACTTGTTCCTCTGCTGGTCCTAGCCCTGGGGATGGCCCAGGTGTCCTCCACCTCCCTGGGTCCCTCACCAGAGGCCCTAGTCAGCCTCACCTTCTGAAACGTGGCCTGTCCACTCCCTGCTAGAGTCTCTCCCAATCTACCCTCACCTCCTGCAGGCCTGGTCATGGGCCATCAGCTCCCCCCTGCCCTGCCCTCACCCCTGCCTTTCTCTGCATCTTGAAGACTCCACCCCCCTTCCCCAGAGACCTAAACAAGGCCTCCCTGCTTGGAATCCAACAGTTGCTCCCCACTGCTCCAACAATAAAGGCCCAAAGCCTCTGCTTGACATTTGAAGCCCCTTCCCCAGCAGGGCTCCAAGAACCTCTACTCCCAGTTCCCAGCCCCCTCTTCCAGAAGCTTCCTGATCTTTCAGGACCCTCGATACAGACCATCGCCCCCACCTGAGTCAGATGCCCCCCTCCTCTGCCCACAGCCCTTCAGGCTACCCACCTCCCTTGGGGTACAAGCCCAAGTCCTCTCCCAGCCCACCTGCCTTGTCCCCTCCCTCTCTCCCCTTGGATCACTCTGCTCTGGCCACTAGGGCCTTCACTGTTCTTCCAACACACCAGGCCCAGTGCGGCCCCAGGGCCTTTGCACAGGCTATCCCTGTTGCCTGGAGCACACCTCCTCCAGAGAGCCTTTTTCTCTGTTTCACTGCTGTATTCAGCAGATCACACCAGAGGTGTTTAATAAATACTTCCTGAATGAATAATTCATCATGGTTCTTGGAATGTCCTCCCGCACCCCGCCTTCTTCCATCTTTCTATGACTTCCACCTTTACTTTAAGACTTACCTGAGGCAAGTGGGCTCATTTTCTTCTTCCTGATTTCCTTTATCCATAGGTTAGCCCAAGACATCTTTTCAACGCTCCAAACTGCCCTTGCTGACCGTGCTTCAGAACCTTCTGTGGCTCCCTAATGTCCTCAGGGCTCTTGACAGCCTGGCCCTTGCCAAACTGTTGATCTCGTTTCTCTTCCCTGACACCCTGCCCTCGCCACATTCTACCTTCTAGCCTCACTGTGCACGTGCGCACTCTCTGTTTCCCCCTGCTCGGAACACCTCTCCAGTACCTTCACGCGCCTGACGCTGCTTCCTCTCTCAGGCCTCAGCTGAGACATTATTTCCTCCTGGAGGCTTCCCAGCACCACCCACAACCTGGGGCCAGCTCTCCTCTGGGCACCCCCTTGCACTTGCAGCCCCCATCACAGTCCCGATCACCTATATTTTATACACAGGAGACCCAGGGCCCATGACACTTTTAAGGGCCGATGGAAATGGTTTGTTTTTTAATTTATCTTAAAATCAGAAGAAAATATTGAATATAATACCAATGCAGTCGTAAAAGATCATTTGCAGTATTTTTTCACGGAGGGAGGGACCCACAATGGCAAAAGTGCCTTAGGGCTGTAAAGTCTTCTTTTTTTTTTTTTTTTAAGATTTTACTTATTTATTTGAGAGAGAGCAAGCAAGTGAGAGAACACAAGCAGGGGAGGGGAGGGGCAGAGGGAGAAGCAGACTCCCCATTGAGCTGGGAGCCCAGCATGGGGCTCGATCCCAGGACCCTGGGATCATGATGTGAGCCTGAGCCCAAGGCAGCCGCTTAACTGACTGAGCCACCCAGGCACCCCAGGGCTGTGAAAGTCTTAAGGCAGTCCTGCTGGTCCCATGCATGTCTCCCCATTGGATTATGAGTGCCTTGAAGGTGGAGGTGGAGGCTGAATCCTCAGGGCTGCCCAGCATGGGTCTGGTAGACAGCAGGTGCTTAATAATTGTTTGTTGAATGACTGCATATCCAGTAAATCACTGGGTCCTCATGGCCAGGCCTGGCCTGGCTCACAATATTAGGAGATACTTGATAAATGGATGGATGGTTGGAAGGACGTAAGGGTCAGAGGGTAGATGGGGGGCGTGTGGACACCTGGGTCAGGAGACCAATCTGGGACCAGCACGCCACCTTGTGGCACAATGCTGATCTGTCTCTCATTCCCCTAGGCTCAGTGGGAAAGAACTGGGGAGTTTTCAGAGCCCTTCCACTGGAAAGTGTGGAATGGAGGAGGAGGAAAGAGAGGAGGAAGAGAAAAGGGAGGTGGGGAGGAGGAGGGATGGAGGGGGAAGGAGGAGAGAGGGAGAAGAGGCAGGGTGAGGAGGAGGAGAGTACATTGAGATCTCAAACAAACTCAGGCTGTCTATTTCTGGCTGTGCGACCTGGGGCATGTTAATCACCTCTGTAATCTTCAGCTTCCTCATCCAGAAAATGGGGAAAATAAAAATGAGGCCTCTGAATAATGTAATAAAATAGCTCAGAAAACAATATATTTCTTACATGCCACGCTGGGAATCCTGGACAGGTGTTGCCCTCAAGGAGCCCACCAAGGCTGGGAGGTGACAGTTTTCCAGGGGACACAGCTGGGGCAGAAAAAGGGATCTGAGTTTGGAGGTAGAGTTGTCAGAGTTAGCAAAAACAAAAACAAAAACAAAAAAATTAAAACGATCCCCAGCTCAATTTGAATTTCAGGTCAATAAGGAATAATTTTTGAATGTAAGTATATCCCAGATATCACATGGGATATACTTATAACCCCCAAGTGTATTCCTTGTTGATCTGAAATTCAAATTGAAGTGGGCATCCTCTATTTAGTCTGGCAGCCTTCGCCTTGGGAGAGCCTGAGGAGGCAGGCAGGAAGACTTCTAGGAGGAGGCGGCAGTGGTGCTGGAAAGGAAGTGCTAAGGGCTGGTGGGGCAATGCCCTTTCTTTCCCCTCTCCCACCATGTGCACATGTGCAATGGCAAACGCCCTTGATTGCACTCACAGGGAACTGGAGGTGGGGGTTGAGTGCCATACTAGGAAAGATGGTGAGCATGGCTGTTCCTCTTTTGTTGAAAAGATGTGGGGCAAAATCACCAGGACTTTATTTTGCAAATCAGAATTGAGTTACATCTCCTTTACCAGGAATATTTTGGCCACATCCCAGCACTGAAGGCCACTCAGAAGCTCAAGGCTACCAGACATTTCTCCCAGTGACTTTGGAGCTGTGTGACCTTGGACAACTCACTTAACCTCTCTGAGCTCTATACATCCAAGAACTCACTCCACTCCAGCCACATCAACTTCCTGGCTGCATCTCCAACTTACCAAGCATGGTCTGCCTCTGGGCTTTTGAATGTGCTGTTTCCCCAGATCTCTAAGTGGCTCTCTCCTCTCCTCCCTCACTTTTGCTTTCAGATGCCAATCTGGGAGGCCTCCCTTGACCACCCCATTTTTTGTGGGTGTGCCACAAAAAAAATCACACCCCCCATTCTCCATCCTAGTCCTTTGCTTTTCTCAGTAACCTGATGCATTATGCGTTTCACTCCTTTCTCTTGTTTATTGTCTGTCTCTGCCCCTGACAGTGAGCACCACAAGGCTGGGATCTGTTCTACTCACTGCTGTGTTCCCAGCACAGCAGCTCAGTAAAAATTGCTGAATGAGTGAGTAGGAAAATGAATGCATGAGTAGGAAAAAAGGCCAGCAGCAAATGTGAAATCTTTTTTTAAAAAGATTTATTTATTTGACAGATAGAGACACAGCGAGAGAGGGAACACAAGCAGTGGGAGTGGGAGAGGCAGAAGCAGACTTCCCGCGGGGCAGGGAGCCCAATGCGGGGCTCCATCCCAGGACCCTGGGATCATGACCCGAGCCGAAGGCAGACGCTTAACGACTGAGCCACCCAGACACCCCGCAAATGTGAAATTTTTTAACTGTTACAGCTGATTGCTTTAATCCTTTTGGCGCCTCAGACTCACTTGAGAATCTGAGCAGCTGCATGTGGTTACTTAGATGTAAATATTCAGTTTCTTGATGTGCAAAAGCCCCATGGTGCCAGTGGCCACCATACTAAATGGCGCAGAATTCTAGAGCATCCCCAGCATCTCAGGAAGCTCTGCTGCATGGTGCAATGTAGCCACTGTCCAAAAAATGCACTTAGTCACAGACACCAGCTTTTCTTCCATGTTCCTTCCAGAGGTTCCAGAGGCCCCGCCCTGCCCCACCCCACCCCACATAATTTAGCAGAAGTGGCACATTGGTGGCTCCTGAGCTGAATATGGCCCCGGTTGGGTTTTATTTGGCCCAACGGTTTTCTAAAGGCAGGACACTTTCTTTACTCTGGAATCCCCATGGATATGGGAATCTCTGGGTGGGTCTTCCACAGAGCAACACTCTGCCATGCCACCAACACTTTGGAGGAGGCAGTTACTTCCTTTTGGCCCCTGGGGCCATCTGAGTTTGAGACTTTGTTTTATAGACCAAGAGAATAAAGGATGGGGGGAGGGGTAATCCAAGTGGTGCTGCTTCAGGAAGGGGTTGATCCAGGAGTCCTAGATCCAGGAGTTGATCCCCGCACTGCCCTAGGCCGACCGTCTCTGGGCCTCAATTTTCTCATCTGTAAAATGGGGATGATAAAAGAACAGTTTTGGGAGGATTAAATGGTGCCATGCGGGTCAGGGTGGGAGGAAAGCACTCCATATCTGTTCACCGCTCTGGTGAAGGCTGCTCATACTGCTGGGTCGAGCTTGGCTGCATAACCTTCCCGCCCAGGGTTGGGGCGCGGCTCGTGACGCGCTGGGGGCTTAGAAAACAATGTTTCTTACATGCCATGATCTGACAGGCAACGATCTCTGAGTTCTCACCGCCCCTGGAGAAAAGGGGACCGGTGGACCCCAGAACTCGGATACCACCTCCCTGGGCCGAGTTCATAGGATCCCTAGGTCGGGAGGGGGCGCCCTTGGCTGGCTCAGGCACCTTACAGGGGTCCCCCGACGCACGCGCCGCCCGCAAAAGTCTGGCCCTTCCCGGACTTCACTTGTGGCTCCAACGTCCCGAACCGAGCGGGGGCGTGGCCCGGTGGCGGCCAGCCTCCCGATACGATTGGTCCTCCGGTCCGTCATTCCCGAGCGCCCGCCCCGTGACTATAAAAGCCTCCCCAGGGCCGGCCCAAGACGGTTTCGGACCTGGCTGTCGAGTCCTGCACGTCCCGCTGACCGCGGTGAGACGAGAGGGCCCGATTGAGGTGGGGGGCGGGGTCCGCCGAGTCCCGGGGCGTCCCAGGGCAGGAGGAAGCGAGGAGAACCTTCCTGGGGGCTTTTGTGGTCTCTGCGGCCTGGGGAAGGGTCTCCGGCTTGGGCTGAGCTTTCCTGTCTTCCCCCTCCGCCCCCTCAAAAAAATCCCAAAAAACCCGATTTCTGGAGCAGAGTCAAACTTTCAAACTCTCTCCTTTTCCAATTCCTGAGACATTCGTTGGGGGGGCGCGTGAAAGAGCCCATAAGTGGCAATATCAAGAGGGGGTTAAATCCCCCCCTGCTAAAAGTGTGCTTGCTTTGCAAACGCAGGTTGGAAGCGAGCCGCAGCCTATCCTGCACAGGAAATCGACCCTCCCTGGGTCCTCAGAGCGCCCAATCAGGGGGCTTTCTGCCTAGCAAGGACCCCCCCCCCCCTCCGGCAAATGGGTTTGCCGCCCGGGGGCTTAGCTCCTCCCCCGCCCGAGTTTCTGGTCCCCCAGTTGACTGTGGGGAATTCGCGGGCAGACCCCGCCCTCTTCCTTCAGGCGGGTGTGGCCAGTGGATTGCTCAAGGCGGCTGGGAAGGCCTGCTCCTTATCTGAGTGCTGGGGACCTTTGTCAGAATCGCGCCGGAACTGCCAGGCCTGGGACCTCGGTCTCTGGGAACTTTGGAAGTTGTATCTTAGCACGCCCTGTTTGCAGCTGGACGTCTACAACCGGTTCCATTTAGCTCTCGTTCTGGCCTCTACAGCTTGCAGACCCCAAGGACTTCAGTGGGGTGCTGACATCTGCAGTGGCAGCCCTTGGTTAAACCCGCTCTAGGAGGGATTGATGGGCAAAGGGGCTGGGAGCATGGGCCTCCAAGATGCCCAGGTGAGCTCAGGCTCCAGGGAGGGTGGGGGGAATAACTGACTCCTGATGATCACCAGGGCCGGGGTGTGCCCCCTCCCTCCACTTCCCAGTTTGGGGACCTTAATACCAAGCAGAAGCACATTCCCGGCTGGCTTCACCCTTGTGTGAAATGGTTCTGTTTATTGAACACCTACTATGTGCGAGGCACTGAGCTCAGCGCGCCATGTCGCTCTGCCAGTCTGTAGGGACTCTGAGCTGGGAATGGTTGTCCCCATTTTACAGATGGGGCAAGCAAGGCTCTGAGAGAGGGTGCTGTTTTCCTAAGCTCCCACTGCTAGTGAGTTGCAAAGCTGGGATTAGAGCTGCTTTGGACTCTAGCACTGGTGCTCTCAAAGCCGCACTTTGCTGGGCTCTGCTTGGGGGACGGGGCCCCCTTCCTCTAGAAGGAAATGTTCAGAATCAAGGTCAGGGGTTCACAACAGGCTCACCCCAGAATTACCAGGGGAACCAGCCCTGAGGGCAGGTTCTACCTTTAACTCCTTTGTACAGGTGAGAGGACTGAGGCCAGAGAAGAGGTGGCTCTTTGCCCAACACGGTACGGCGTGGGCAGAGCTGGGGCTCCTGCAGTCTAGTCTGATGGCAGTTTACCCACCTCCTCCCACCTGGCCAGGAAAACGGAGTGCACCTGTGGCTCCCATTGTACCTTATGAACGTGGGCCTGAGCCTCACCTGGGAGCCTCCCTTGCCCTGCCCCCCCTCCTGAGTCTGACTTGATTGGTCTGCGGTAAGGCCCGGCATGGTCTCTCTGACGTGGTTTGTGGGGTGGTTTGTTTTGTTTTTGTTTTTGTTTTTTTAAAGATTTTATTTATTTATTTGACAGAGAGAGACACAGCGAGAGAGGGAACACAAGCAGGGGGAGTGGGAGAGAAGCAGGCTTCCTGCTGAGCAGGGAGCCCGATGTGGGACTCGATCCCAGGACCCTGGGATCATGACCTGAGCCGAAGGCAGACGCTAACGACTGAGCCACCCAGGCGCCCTGGGGTGTTTTGTTTTTAATGCTTAACCTTTTTTTTTTTTGAACTGGTAATATTATCTATTTGGCTCAAAAGTCAGAGGCCTGCCCGTCTACCTGATCTTCCCTGAAAGGTGGCCACTGTTAACAATTTCCTGTGTCTAAAGATCCTGTGCAAACGAAGCACAGATTTTCACCCCGTGCACACTGTTCGTCTCGGAGTAGCCTGGTCCCGCCAGTGACGCGTAGGTCTCTCTGCTCTGTGGCCACTGCCCTGGGCTGGGTCCTTGTTTTCTCTGGGTCCGTCCTGCTGGGGAAGCAGGGTGTTTCCATGCTCTTGTTGTGGCCGACACGGGCACACACCTCCGCCCACGTGGAAATACAGGTGTGGGACCATCCCCTCAAGATTCCCGGGTCCCAGGGCTGGTGACTCCTGAAAGCAGCCACTGGCAGATGGCTGTCCGCAGAGGGGTCTGCAGGTGTCTCCCCGACGTGTCGGCCCAGTGGAGCCCTTGGGGTTGGCCCTGGAGCTGTGGCCCTGATACCCGCTGCGTCAGCACACCTGAGGGCTGCTTAGGGATGCAGAGTCCCCGCCTCACCTGGTCCTGCGGAATCAGCTCCGGCCGCTGCCCGGGCGCACAGGTGCTTGTGAATAATTGAGAGGCAGGGCTCTACGAAACAGGGTGAGGGGTCGGACGGCAGCTGTGAACGTGCACTTGCTCCCGGAGGGGGGGACAGGGCACGCTGTACCCTGACCAGCCCGTCTGTCCACCAGAGTGCCTGCTTCAAAGAAGCATGTCTACCGACGGGACAGAAGCCCCCGCCAGCGGCCAGGCGACGGCAGAAGAACCGGTCCAGCAGGTGAGGGAGGGCTGGGACCTGTGGGGTGAGGCTTCCCACACTGTCGGGGCGGGGCGGGGGGGGGGGGGGGGCGGGCAGCCGATCTCTTTCTGCAGCTGATGGAGAGCCCTCACGCAGACCCCGGACAGGTGGGGGTGGGGGCAGAACTGGGAATCCCTGGAGGCTCTGGGGGGATCGGGGTCCTCTCTGAAACCGCCTGCCTCCCCCCTCCCCCACCGCTATCCTGTCTGCAGGGGCTTGGAGGGTCATCCTAGGAAGTCAGCCCCTATTTCCTCTCTCCCTTCACAACTTTGCTTCAGTAACAACTATATACAGTTCATAAACAACTCTATTAACATATCATTTACATACGATAAGATGCACCCTTGGGAAGGATGCTGCCCAGTGGTTTTTAGTCAACAGCCAAGTTCTGCAGCCATCAGCACCATACAGGTTTAGGACATGTTTCATCCCCCCAGAGAGACCCCGCGCCATTAGTACTCCTTCCTCATTCCTCATCCCCTCGTCCTCCCCCCCCCCCCCCC
>NW_022589784.1:3472664-3486714 GCF_004348235.1 Phoca vitulina | reverse complement strand
GCTCATCAGCTGTCTGTCTCTATGGATTTGCCTGTTCTGGACATTTCGAATGGAGTCCTAACCACCTGAGACCCGTTTGTGTCTGGCTTCTCTCACTGAGCATCATGATTTTTGGGGGTTTATGCGCTTTGTAGTGGGTGTTGGTGCTTCATTCCTTTCTTAAAATTACGGTAAAATAACACATAACAAAAATAAGTACTATTTTCGGGGCACCTGGGTGGCTCGGTTGTTAAGCGTCTGCCTTCGGCTCAGGTCATGATCCCAGGGTCCTGGGATCGAGCCCCACATCGGGCTTCCTGCTCAGCGGGAAGCCTGCTTCCCCCTCTCCCACTCCCCCTGCTTGTGTTCCCTCTCTTGCTGTGTCTCTTTCTGTTGAAAAGTAAAATCTTTAAAAAAAAAAAATACCATTTTCAGTGTTCAGTTCAGTGGCATTCAGTACATTCATGATGTATGAGCACCACCACCATTGAATTCCAGAAGCTTTTCATCACCCCAGATGGGAACCCCATCTCCATTACTATTTAGTCTCATTCCCTCCTCCCCCTAGTCCCTGGCACCCACTAATGTTCTTTCTCTATGAATTTATCTCTCCTGGACGTTTCATGTAAGTAGAAACATAAAATCATTTTTACGAAAGTAGAACCTTTCACATTAGGTCCCTCATAAATGAGATCCTACAGGATTTGTCTCTTTGGGCCTGGCTTCTGTTACTGAGCACACTGTCCTCAAGGTCCACCCACATCGAGGCAGGTGTCAGGATGTCCTTTGTAAGGCTGGCTAGTATTCCATTGTCTGGATGGACCCCACTGTGTTCATCCGTTTATCTATCGACTGATATTCGGGCTGTTTCCACCATTTGGCCATTGTGAATAATGCTGCTTTGAACATGAGTGTCCAAGGATCTCTTAGAGATTCTGTTTTCATCTCTCTTTTTTTTTTAAGTTTTTATTTATTTGACAGAGCAAGCGAGAGAGCACAAGCAGGGGGAGTGGCAGAGGGAGAGGGAGAAGCAGGCTCCCCGCTGAGCAGGGAGCCCGATGCGGGACTCGATCCCAGGACCCTGAGAGCATGACCTGAGCCGAAGGCAGACGCTTAACCAGCTGAGCCACCCAGGCACCCTGTTTTCAATCCTTTTGTCTATATACACAGAAGTGAAATTGGGGGCTCATAGGGTAATTTCTATTTGTAATTCTTTCTAATTCACCACACTGTTTCCCACAGTGGCTGTGCCCTTTCACGTTCCCTCCCACAAGGCCCAAGAGTTCCAACTTCTCCCCATCCTCACCATCATTTGTTAATTTGTTTCGTTTTGATAGTAGCCATCCTCACGGGTGTTAGGTGGTATCTCGTTGTTGTGTTGGCATATTTCCCTACTGATCTGTGATGCTGAGCATCTTCCATGTACCTATTGACCATTTGGAGGCTATAATTTTTTTTCTTTTTTAAGTAAACTCTATGCCCAACGTGGGGTTCGAACTTAGGACCCCGAGATCAAGAGTCACATGCTCTACTGAGTGAGCCCAGCTTGGTGCCCTGAGGCTACGAATTTTTAAAAACATACTTTATACCACATTTTCTTTAATCCTCTCACCAAGCAATGGACATCTGGGCTGTTTCCACTTCTTGGACATTCAGAATGAGGCTGCCATGAACATTCACTTTGCCTCCTGTGTGGACGTGTGTTTCTGTCCCGGGTTAAATTCCTAAAAGTGGAGTTGCTGGATTGCAGGGGAGACTTGGGATGAACTCCTGAAGAGGCCTCGGGGTAATCCCTGGAGGCAGATGGCCTGAGTCTGAAGCCCAGCTTCGCCACTGGCAGATCCACCTGACTTCAGGTGACTTACTCTCTCCATACCTCAGTTAACTCTTCCATAAAATGGATGAACACTCCCCACCTCCCGGGACTGGCGATTGAGTGAGTTCACACACAAGTTCTCCACACAGCCCCTGTGAGTTGAGTCTTCTTGTCGCCGCCTTCACACGAGTGATCTTTGTGACTCCTACTGGACAGGAATGACTCCCCATGTGATGGGTGGGGAAACTGAGCCTCAGAAGGGCTGTCTCGATGACTATTCTGCTCTTATAGGGTAAATGAATGGGGGTGGCTGTGTAACAATAAAACTTCATTTAGAAAACCAGCCAGCAATGGAATATTAGCCACGTAAAGGAATAAAGCATTGACCCTTGCCACAATGTGGTTGGACCTTGAGGATGCGATCCTTAGTGAAATGAGCCAGACTCAAAAGGACAAATACTGTATGAATCCACTCCCAGGAGGTCCCCAGAGGAGTCCCATCCACAGAGACAGAGAGGAGAGGGTGGGAGCCGGGGCTGGGGGGGGGGGGGGTGGGGAGTCTCCGTTTGGGGAGATGGAAAGTTCTGGAGATGGATGATGGGGGTGGTTGCAGGACAGTGAGTGTGCTTCATGCCGCTGAGCTGTGCACTTGAAATGGTTAAGATGGTAAGTTTTATGTGTCTTTTTTTATAAAGATTTTATTTTTGAGAGAGAACAAGCATAAGCAGGGGGAGAGGCAGAGAGAGAAGCAGACTCCCCACTGAGCAGGGAGCCCGATGTGGGACTTGATCCCAGGACCCTGGGATCATGACCTGAGCCAAAGGCAGACACCTAACAACTGAGCCACCCAGGCGCCCAGTTTTATGTGTATTTTACCACAATTAAAAAAATTAAACACTGACACGTGCTGCCCCAGGGACGGACCCTGAGCCTACGATACTCAGGGAACCAGACACAGAAAGCCACACGGGGTGTGAGTCCATGTGGGTGACACGTCCAGAACAGACTCATCCACGGACAGGAAGGGGGCTCGTGGGGGCTGGGGGAGGGGAGAATGAGGAGTGACTTTTTTTTTTGGAGTGATGGCTAAGTTCTAGAATTAGCCACGACCGTTGCACAACCTAACGAAAAGACTAAAAACCTTGGAATCATGCGTTGTAAAATGGTGGCATTACTGATCTGTGAACTTCTCGATTCAGCTGTTAGGAAAAACCAGACAAGAGTAAGAAAATCAGGTGTGGGCCCCGTGGGCCGTAGCTTGCGGAGCCCAGTGGTAGACGCGAAGCTCCGTGAGAGTGGGGCTCTTGTCTGCCCGGCCCGCAGTGGGGGTCAAGTGCACGTGCAAACAGGTGAGTGGCAGGGCTAAGGTAGAGGAGGTGCCATGGGGCTTGTGCAACCACTTGGATGCAAGGCAAGCATGGGCTGAGCCGTTGCTTGGCCGGGAGTGAAATCGACATTGCAGGGCACCCGAGGCCCAGGCCCAGCCCGCTGAGCTGCTTGTCCCCATAGCCGAGCGTGGTGGACCGTGTGGCCAGCATGCCCCTCATCAGCTCCACCTGCGACATGGTGTCGGCAGCCTACACCTCCACCAAGGAGAGCCACCCCCATGTCAAGACCGTCTGCGACGCGGCCGAGAAGGGCGTGAAGACCCTCACTGCGGCCGCTGTCAGCGGGGCCCAGCCCATCCTCTCCAAGCTGGAACCACAGAGTGAGTGAAGCCCCGGAGAGCCCGGACCTACCTCTTGGCTGTTGCGGGGGTGTGGGGAGGGGTTCTGCCCCGCCCCTGGCCCTGTTCCCGCAAACCAGCACCGGCCGGCCTTCCAGGCCCCAAGGGGTGCGCACGTGCTGGGACTGATGATTCCTGTCTTGCCCATGTAGTCGCATCGGCCAGCGAATATGCCCACAGGGGGCTGGACAAGCTGGAGGAGAACCTGCCCATCTTGCAGCAGCACACGGAGAAGGTAACTGAGCTCCGACATCAGGAGCCCCTGGGGGATGGGGGCCCAGTGGGGGTGGGGGCCTCCCGGGGGATGGAGTCTGGTCCCACCCCCGCCTCCACTAGAATAGACCCATATGACAGCTTCCTCCCTGACCCCTCTTCGGTCTGTCCCCACCCCCACCTTGAATCTACTCCCCATTGAGCAGTTGGAGGAGTGATCGAAACACCAGCCAGATCTGTCCAAAATCCCCTGGTGTGTCTCACCTTGCCTGGGGCAGAAGCCAAGGCTGTCCTTACAGCCCGCGTGCCCCGATCTGGCCCCACAGCCCCCCAGCCCTCATTGCCCACCTCCTCTGGCCTGCTCCAGCCCGGCCAGCCTCTGTGGTCCGTGTTGAGGAACATCAGTACCTGTGTGGACGGGACACGGGTAGAAACAGAGTGCCTGCCGTTGTGGGACTTTCATTCAGGGGAGGCCCGGGGAAGCAAATTCAGTGAACACGTCCATCCTAGTCCTACTCCAGGCCCTTTGCATGTGCACTTCCTTCTTCATGAACCAGACTTTCAGGTCTCTGTTCTAATTCTGCCTCTTCAGAGGCCTTCCCTTCCCTCTTAAAGAAGGTCCTTCTGGCTCAGCTCTGTCCAGAACTGTCTCCGATGTCCGCACCGTCCAGTATGGAAACCACCAGCTGTACGTGGCTACGGAGCCCTTAGAATGTGGCTGGTGTCACCGAGGAACTCAGTTTACCAATTACAAGTTTAAGAGCTGCACGTGGCCCGTGGCCAGCATCACTCTGGCACACGCCATGACGGCTTCCCTGAGCTGTGAGTCACATGCTGCACAATGAGCTCATTTAAAGTCTACAAGTCAGTGGTTCTAGTATAGTCACGTTGTATAACCATCACCGCCCATTTTAGAACATTTCATCACCCCAAAAGAAACCCCACATCCCTTAGCTGTTCATTTCCTTCCTGCCAAACACTCCTGGCTACCACTCATCCACTTCCCGTCTGTGGATGAGCCTGTTCTGGACGTGTCACCCACGTGGACTCACACCCCGGTGGCTTCCGTGTCTGGTTCCCTCCCTGAGCGTCATGGGCTCGGGGTCCGTCCCCGGGGCAGCGCATGTGGGCGCCTGGCCCCCGTCCACAGCCGAGTGACACGCCCGTGTGTGGAGGACACAGTGTGTGTATCCGTTCATCTGTTGATGGACATTTTGCTGATTCCCACTTCTTGGCTGTTAAAATATTGCTGGACATTCGTGTACCAGTTACATTAGTTCTTCTACAACATAAAATTTGTCATCTTTAATGACATCTCTAAGTGCACAGCTCTGCGGCGTGAAGCACACTCACACTGTCCTGAGACCACCCCCACCCTCTGTCTCCAGAACTTTCCATCTCCCTAAACTGAGACTCTGTCCCCATGAAGCACGGACTCCCCAGCCCCGGCTCCCACCCTCTCCTCTCTGTCTGTGTGGATGGGACTCCTCTGGGGACCTCCTGGGAGTGGGGTCCTGCGGGATGTGTCCTTCTGGGTCTGGCTCCTCTCACTGAGCACGGTGTCCTCGGGCTCCCTTCACGTGGTGGCAGGTGTCAGGGTCCCTTCCTTTCTGTGGCTGACCAATATTCCAGTGTGTGGACGGACAGTGTTTATTTATCCTTGCATCTGTAAGTGGATTGCTTCCACCTTCTGGGGCTTGTGAATCATGCTGCTCTGAATGCGGGTGTCCCAGTTGTATGGGCTTGTAAGGTTCCACGCCATCTGAAGGGCTTTTTAACTGCGTGTTTGTCTTCCCGAGTGGGGTGATCACAGACTGCTTGGTTGCTCTGTCTGGCGCCCATCAGCTAGCCTGGCGCAGAGTAGATGCTTAATCTCCACTTTTGCCACGTGGGACACGCGGCCACGCTCTTCGTATCCGAGTTTCTCTCACCAGAACTGGGTGGTCCCCGAAGGGGCAGCGGGGCAAGCCCGCCGCTGCTCCAGTTCTAGGCTCTGCCCTGAGGCCCCCCCGCTATCGGGCGCCCCCTGTCGGCCAGAGACTGCTATACACCACGTCCCCCGGAGGCAGGCCCCCACCACTCATGCAGGGCTCAGTGCAGCCGGGGAGGAGTGTCTCCCCAGCAAAGGCCCTTAACAGGCTGGGCGTTAAAGGTGGAAACTGTCCAATTCACAGAAGGCTGGAGAAGCTTCCCCACGGAGCCACCTCCTTAGGGCCGGGCGCTTGCATTCTCCTGTCCTGCTGCCGCCACACGAGGCCAACATTCCTTCTGTTTATAGAAGGGATGAGCTCGGGGTGATGCTCTACAAGGTCATCCAACAGAGCTGCTCCCAGCTCAGAGGCGCAGTGCTGTCTGGACTCCTGTGACCTCACCCCCGCCCCGGGCTTGCCCTAGGAGGAGGTAGTGGTCCCCGGTTCTGTGAGACGTGGTGTGGTCAGCTGGGCCAGCCCAGTGGGCACCTTTTCCCACCCCGAGGAAATGAATTCCCATGGACATGAGAGGTCTAGGTGTTCAGAGGGGGTGCCACCTGAGAAGGGTGAGGATGGGGGTGGTGTGGTTTTGAACTTTCCGGAGAGCTCTATGCATAGAGGGCTGCTCAGAGGCTTAGACTCAAGAACCTCAGGTGTGGATGCAGAACACCCCGTGTGTGCTGTGGCCGCTTCTCTTCCGGGATTCCAGAGCCATTCCAGGGGTCCGCAGGTCCAGCCCTGCACCTGCTGTGCTAAATATAGTTTTCCTCGCACGTGGACACACCCACGCGTTTCCGGCCTCCAGGGCCGCTTTTACTCTACAAGGGGCAGAGTTAAGGGGTTGACTTGGAGACGGTCGGCCTGCCAGACTGAAATATTTACTACCTGGCCCTTTTCCAGAGAAAGTTAGCAACCCCGTAACTATCTGCTAACCCAGGTTAGAGGTGGTGGAGTCAAAGTACCAGCTTAAAATCCAGGTTCTGCCCTTGGCACCTGGACAGCCCTCGGACAGGCTGCTTAGCCTCCCGGCCTCACTTTCTCGTGCGCGGAATGGGTACGCTCCTTCCTCTTAGGTGTTTGTTTATTTTAAAAGATTTTATTTATTCATTTGACAGAAACACTGCGAGAGAGGGATCACAAGCAGGGGGAGTGGGAGAGGGAGAAGCAGGCTTCCTGCTGAGCAGGGAGCCCGATTCGGGGCTTGATCCCAGGACCCAGGGATCATGACCTGAGCCAAAGGCAGACGCTTAACAACTGAGCCACCCAGGCGCCCCTCTCTTAGGTGTTTAAAGGGTGGAAGCGGGTCCATTACCTGAAGGCTCAGAACAGCGCCTGGCTGGTCCCGAGTGTTGGTTTTTACGGTTTTTTTTTTTTTTTAAAGACTTTATTTGACACAGAGAGAAAGACAGCATAAGCAGGGGGAGTGGCAGGCAGGCAGCGGGAGAAGCAGGCTTTCTGCTGAGCAAGGAGCCCGATGCGGGACTCGATCCCAGAACTCTGGGATCATGACCTGAGCCGAAGGCAGCCGCTTAACCGACTGAGCCACCCAGGCGCCCGGTTTTTACTGTTTTAATACAAGCTTTAGGAATAAGTCCACAGGCACGGTGACGTTTTGGGCACATACCTCCATTTGTCGTGGGGAGTTGAAGGTAGTTACTGTGTTCTACTGGGAGTTCGTGGAGACAGAATGTTTAGACACCTGCGTGCATCCTCCATGTCGCTTTAGTTTTGGTCCTGGTCTCTCCTCTCAGAGCCACTGACTTTGGGGCGGGGCACTCTCTGGGGGGCGGAGCAGAGTCCCTGGCCCTGCCCCCTTGACGTCAGGCCCTCCCCCGGTGTGACAACCACACGTGTCCCCAGATAGTGCCCAGCATCCCCTGGGGACAGAATCACCCTAGATGAGAACCACTGCCCTAAGGGACTTCGCACACGGATGGCCTCTCCAGCCAGGATTACGATTCTCAGAGCGTGATGGGGCGGTCACTTCTCAGGGGTATCTTAGTTTCTTCTGCCACACGGATGGAGCCCTTGAGCCAAGCACTGGTCTAACTCATCACATCTGTCCGCTGGGCGACTTACCCAGGAGCTTCCTGTCCCCCAGTCCCGGAAGCCAGAAGTCCCAGAATGCTGGTAGGGCTGCTTCCTCTGGAGGCCCCTGCTTCGCTTGCAGACTCTGTCATCACCTGGGCTCCCCTCTGTGTCCTAATCTCTTCTGTAAAGACCTTATCTCTAAATAATCACATTCTGAGGTCCTGGGGTTTAGGGTTCAACACACGGCAGCCCCTAACACTGTGGATAAAGAAATGGAAGCACAGAGAGGAGGAGTGAGTTGCCTGAGGCCACACAGCTAGGACCTAGCAATCCAGGATTCACCCCAGACTCCAGAGCTCGAGGTCTTCACTGCCAGACTCTGCGTTGACCCTTCGGGGTTATCCAGGAGCTGGAACTCCTCCTTTTGGGCTTCCCGGAGGCTGGGGTGCAGGGGTGGGGGACCCCAGGTACAAAGGGAGGACAAAGATGCTGGTGCTGGCTTGTGTTGTAGGTTCTGGCCGACACCAAGGAGCTCGTCTCGTCCAAGGTGTCGGGGGCCCGAGAAGCTGTGTCCAGCGCCAAGGACACAGTGGCCACGCGAGTGACGGAGGCGGTTGATGTGACCCGGGGTGCCATGCAGACTGGTGTGGATGCGACCAAGTCTGTGGTGACCAGTGGCGTCCAGTCGGTCATGGGCTCCCGTGTGGGCCAGATGGTGCTGAGCGGGGTGGACACGGTGCTGGGCAAGTCGGAGGAGTGGGTAGACAATCACCTGCCCATGACGGACGCTGAGCTGGGTGAGTGCAGCCCTCGGGCCTGGGACCCCCCCAACCCCTGCCAGACCTCCCACCCCTCTCAGCCACCTAAGTCTGCCCCTCAGTGCCATCTCAACCCTGCCACCTCCCCTCAGATCAGCCCCTGTCAACGCCCACCTGGACCAGTGCAGTGGCCTCCACCCTGGCCCCCAATGTCTGGCTCCTTGAAGCCACCACTAGAGGGCTCCCGTGAGCACCTGAGTCAGGTTCCTTCCTCTGCCCACAGCCTTGGGGGCTCCCACCTCCCTCAGGGTAGAAACCCAAGTCCTCCCCGTAAACCCCCCCCCCCCCCCCCATGTACTTATCCACTTACCCTCATTCATTCTACTCCAGCCACACTGATTCCTTGCTGATCTTGACCATGCTCCCACCCCGGGGCCTTTGCACCAGCTGCTCCCTTTACTGGGAACATTCTTCTCCTAGACATCCTTCTGGATGTCCCCTAGACACCCTTCTACCTCCAGCTCTGCTCAGATGCCACCTCCCCAATGAAGCCTCTAAAATTGCCACCCCCCTTGTCCATACTATGTTCTGAAACCTGCCCCCACCCCCTCCTGGCTGGGCTCTTTTTTGTCTCTGGCACTCATCATCAGTTACACGAAGCAGCCTCTTCTGCCTTGGTCACTGCTGTGTCCCACGTCCAGAACGGGTCCTAGCGCTCAGCAGGCGTTCAGACTCTTCTCTGCCATCCCCATCCCCAGGCACGCGTTTGTCCATTTGGATGTTCCTTGAGCATCTGCCATGTGGCCAAGTCCTGGGGACACAGCAGTGGACAGAATTCTGCCCTTGTGGAATTCACAGTATAAAGTATAAGGAAATCAGGTTAAAGGAGAGATTTTGAGGTGGAAGGATTGGAAAGATGTTTCTGAGGAGGTGACATGGCCATGAATGGAGCGAGCAAGCGAGCTAGCTACGTGGATGTCAGGACAGAGAGAAGTGTTGATAACAAAGGTCCTGGGGTAGGACCTGCCTGGTGGGTTAGAGGAATAGCAAGGCAGAGTGAGCGAGGGGGAGATGGGGAGGGGAACAGGGCAGGTCGTGCAGGGCCTAGGGGACCCAGGGGAGGACTTGGACTTACCCCAGAGAGGTGGGAGTCCTGGAGGGCTGTGGGCAGAGGAAGGCAGGACCTGACTCAAGTGCTCACGGGCGCCCTCTGGTGGTCGCCGAGGGGAGGGCGGACTGGGGACCAGGGTGGAGGGGACTGTGCTGGTCCCCGCTGGTGTTAAGGGGGCTGGTCCCCTTGGAGGCAGGAATAGACAAACAGACAAACCAGGGATGGGGCTGTTGAGACAAAGCAGCGTCCTGTTCGTGGTCCACAGTCATGTCCTCGTAGCCGTGGCTCTCGTGACTTCCGCCACGCCGCGGTGCAGACTCTGGTGCCCATGGCAGCAAGGGCCCATGAAGCTGCGTGTAAACTAGACACCGTGCTCCATCCGACTTTGGCCAGATTGGTTGGTTTGGACGAGGAGCCAGACATTTGGGACAACTGGAAAAAGCTGAGGACTGATGAGATCAGGGGTTCCCGATGGCAGCACCGTGGGCATTCTGAGCCGGGTCATCCTCTGTGGGGGGCAGAGCAGCATCCCTGGCCCCACCCCCTCGATGCCAGGAGCACCCCCAGTGCGACCAGCACAGATGTCCCGAGACACCGCCCCGCGTCCCCTCCCGGGTGAGACACCCTGCTTCTCCTGGAACTTCATGCAGAGGGAATCGTGTGGTTCCCTGGTGGCTGAGCACCTCCTCCTCATTCTCTGCCTCCTCCTTCGCCTGGGATTGGGATCGCTATTCTAAGTATCCCTTCTTTCTCCGTTAGCTGGAAAACTGTCTTGGAGAAAGTTCTCTGTGGCAGCGTTGATGAGCCCAGGTACAGTTGGTGGAGGAAAAGCAGGGCACGTGGCTCGCTCTCTCCCTTATGTATTTTGGCATCATGGGCTGGCTCGCCAGCCTCCTCCACTGTCAGTAGTGGGTTTTTATGTTATAGGTGTTCGTGCATAGATTCACACGACATATTCCAATCTTACCCACTTATTTTATTGACCTTTCCCTTGTCCCGCTACTTTTGGCTGCTTGGAGACCCCCCTCGAGTTGGCTCTGAGTCTCTGTGATTCTCCCTGGGAATCCTCTGTAGAAAGCGGTGGTCCTTTGCTTTCTGGAGAAACTCCATGTCTCAGGCAGGCTGATGATCTGAAGCCCTGAAGCGTGGGGCTTGAGTGTGGCATATCACTTGTCCTTTGAGGGTCCAAAACCCAACCCCAAGCCTCTGGAAGGAAGGGAGCTGCCCGCCCCTGGTAGGTGCTGAAGCCAGGTAGAACCAGCTGTGGGTCTCGCCTGAGCTAGGCTGGGAGGCCACTGCAGAGAACGGATCCATCTGACCAGCTCCGCTCCTGTATTTGTTCTTTGTGTCTGCCCAGTAAGGATGAAATTGCTGTGCACCCCAGTGCTTGTGGTTCTGCGGAGAGTCTAGTGGGGGAAGGTATGAGTTTTTGCAGCAGCGGGCAGAACTAGACGTGTTCGGGGGCTTGGCCCAGGAGAACAACCCTCTTTCCTCCCTCCTCAGGGTTCTCCCCTTTGCCAAGGGCACCTGCCCACTCCACGGGGCCCTGCCGGCTTGCTCAGATACGCCAGACCTCTGCCAGACATCCAGGCCTAAATAACAAAGCTGCTTTCACTTCCAAGGGCAGAGCCCCGGGTTCCCAGAGGGCCATGGAGAAGTTCTGAACGTTGCTAGTTTGGGTCAGGCTCTGCAAACCCACCTTTGGTGGGAGAATGGGGAAGATCTGTTTTTCTCAAGGTGCAGGCTTTTATTTTGTCTGCCTCTGAGCATCCCAAGTGTTTGTAGTTAATTTTTTTTTTTAATGTCCTCGTGAAATGATTCTTCCATGACATCCTCTTCCCCAGCCGACTGTGTCTGACTACCTCCACGCCACATCTGGCCCACCGCTTGCATTTGTAAATAAAGTTCTATTGGCACACAGTCACATGCATTTGCACGCATGTTGTCTGTGAGTGTTTTTGCATTAGGCACGGTATAACTGCCTGCAAAGACAAGAACATTGACTGTCTGGCTGCATACAGAAAAAGTTTATCAACCCCTGGGTTAGAGTATGTTCTTCCAGAATTTGTAATGTTCAAAGAACAACTAAAATCCCGATTGAAGGCTTACCTTGATTGAGCAACAGGTCAGTGACTGCCTGTGGGATTTTGTTCCTTGATTTTTCCACTGTCTTTTGTTTCTGAACAGTGGCTGGCCAAAGGAGATGCAGAAATATGTGGCTGAAGTAGAGAGTTCACTTACTTATCTGAACAGCCAGGCTCTTCCTGCCTGACCGGGGGCACATCCGTGTTACCCTGGTCCCATGTTCCTGTTCCTTCTAGTATTTCTTTGATAGACTTCTTTAAATCAGCTTTTCCAGATTGTTTTAGAAAGGTAACTTTATCACTTACTGAAAACAGGACACCGTACCATCTACTATAAATTGATGACAAAAAATGACTAAATGTTCATTTGGGTGCCTTTCTGAGTACGAGATAGTCCAAATTTCACCATTCAGGCAGCTCTGACTGGGATGGTCATAGAGAAGGGGGAACTGAGGCTTACTGGCAAAATCACTTCCGTGTAGAGTAGGGAATGGCAAACATTTTCTTAACCAGATGGTAAATATTTTTGGCTTTTTGGGTCGGACAGTCTCTGTTGCAACTAGTTAAGTCTGCTGTTAACACAGAAGCGTAGACGATAGGTAAATGAATGGGTGTGACTGTGTGCCAGTAAAACTTTATTTATAGAGACAGGTGGCATTTGGCCTGGGGGCTGCAGTTTGCGGACCCCTGCTGTACAGCATGACAAAGCCAGTGAGTTAGGAGGTCTGGAGTCCAATCCGTATCAGGTTATTTACAAAGCTCAAGCTTATACCTACTACATTAAAGTTTAAAAGGAGCAGATAAACTAGGGTAAAATCATCAGGACAGGCAGTTTCCATCCTGCCCTATTGTAATGTCATGGGCTCTTTCTGGACTAGACAGTCCTGACTTTTCCTTACGTGCTGTTAAGACGGTTCTCACGTGGCTCAGACTTCTCCCCACGCGGAGTATCATGGTTAAGAACATGGTGTCAGATGGCCTGGCTTGAAATCCTGACTTGCCACTGCCCAGCTGCGTGACCTCAGGCAAGTCATTTCACCTGCGAGTCCCTATGTCCTCATCTGTAAAAACGGGGTAATGGTGCCTCCCTCATAGAGTTGTTGGGTTTAAAGAGAACATACACACGAAGCACCTAGAACCTGTGAAGGATTGGCCATATAATACGTGCCGGGTACTAATGACCAGCTTTTTTCTGCAAAGGAGCAGATAGTGAATATTTCAGTGTCCAGGGACCAAGAGGCCACAAACCACTGTAGTTTTGTTTTTTTTTAAGATTTTATTTATTTGACAGACAGCAAGAGAGGGAACACAAGCAGGGGGAGTGGGAGAGGGAGAAGCAGGCTCCCCGCTGAGCAAGGAGCCCGATGCGGGGCTTGATCCCAGGACCCTGGGGCCATGACCCGAGCCGAAGGCAGACGCTTAACGACTGAGCCACCCAGGCACCCCAAAATGTTAACGTTTTAACATGTGATCACTATAAAAATAGTTACCGAGTTATTTTACGCTCCTTTGTGTTTTGTTTTGTTCCGTTGGTCCTGAGGCTTCGGCGTGTTGGCTGTAGCTCACGCTTAGTGCTGGCCCCCTACGGGCCGGTTCTTCGGGGGGACCTCAGTCCCTGGATAAGCTGAGCGCTGTGATGGGGTCGGGGACGCTAGCCGTGGAGGTACCTGGCGCTTAGTGGAGACTGGGCCCTTCCACCCAGGCGCCCCACCACTGTAGTTTGAAAGCAGCCGTAGGAATAGATAACCGACGTGCAGGGCTGTGTTCAGGCGTGGTACAAAACCGGAGGCCGGGCAGATGTGGCCCGAGGGCCTTGGTTTGCAGACCCTCACACTAGTCCAAGGCCTCTTAATCCTGGGGAGTTCGGTTCCCGTCATACCCATTTCGCAGATGGGGAAAAGCAAGGCAGGGGACTCTTCCGCTCCAAGGCTTCCCGGCTCGTGAGCGGCAGCCCCGGGACGGAAGACCCCGGGCGTGGGGAACAAGCCCACCCACCCACCCACGCGCCCGCGCCGGCCACGCGCCGAAGTGTGCGCGCCGCGAGCCCGAGCTGCACGCGCGCACCGCCGCATCCGGGCCTTCACGCTGCCTCTCCCGCCTTCCTCCTCCAGCCCGCCTCGCCACGTCCCTGGAGGGCTTCGACATCGCTTCGGTGCAGCAGCAGCGGCAGGAGCAGAGTTACTTCGTGCGCCTGGGCTCCCTCTCGGAGCGGCTGCGCCAGCGGGCCTACGCGCACTCGCTGGGCAAACTGCAGCTCACGCGGCAGCGGGCGCAGGAGGGCCTGGTGCAGCTGGCGCAGGCGCTCAGCCTGGTGAGGCCCCGCCCCTCCCCGGCCCAGCGGCCCCGCCCTCCCCGGCCCAGC